>NW_026623485.1:490539-582508 GCF_030028575.1 Malurus melanocephalus | reverse complement strand
GTGGCCTCTCCCAGCTGCTGTCACTGAGCAATGATGCTGCTGATTGAACTGGGACAAGCCCAGTGCCTGTCCGGGATGCTTTTGCTTTCCTAGGGTGTCCCTGTGGTGCAGAACCCGGTGTCCCCTCAGCTCTTGGTGCCCTGCCATCACCCCCAAATCCCCCTGGATGCCAGTGAGTGCTGCTGGTCAGGCAGACCTGTGGGCTGCCACTGGCTGGACCAGTTTCTTTGCAGGGGTAAAGGCAATCCAAGGGTGATCTGGGCAATTCCTGCCTCCTGAGGGATGAGGATTTGGTGTCCTACTTGCCTCCCTGCTTTGTGCGAGGAAAAGCTGCTGTTGGGGTTTCGTTATCGCTTGTTTTGTTGCCTRTGCTCACCAAACCGTGCAGGGAAAAGGGGATTTGGGGAGGATTAAAATATCTGATTCTTGCTGGTTACTGAGCCTTTCGGACGTGAGCTCCAGCAGCTTTGTGCTGCATGGAGGAAACAGCTGCCCATGAGGAGAGGTGGTCAGAGGAATTGGCCAAAAAGGTACAGAAAAATCTGATTTTTTACAGAGCTTAAGACGAAAACGGAAGAATTTTGATCTTGCCAAAATGCTTTTGACATTGGAGTTTTCCTTGTTTTTAATGACTTAATAAAACCACTTAGTCAATTGAAAGCAAAAAATAGAAGCAATCTGGAAGTGAGGGGTTTTCCTCAGTGSCCTGTCACAGGGTGTCCTCACTGCTGTGTGCAGAACAGGAAGATGTTTGCTTTTGGGGACACTTATGGAAGGAGCATCTTGCACACCAAAACTCACTTTTTTTCTGTGGAAATGGCGTTTCCTGTGGGGGTTTTGGCTGGAGGAGCTGGGCAGGCACATAGAGCTGTGCTTATGGGCACTGCTCTCTTAACCACACCAAACCCCACATTCAGGAGTGGAGCAATCAGCTGGGGATATTTCAGAGCGGGTGGTGAAATGAGGCAGTTTTTAGTATTCATGAAAAATGCTTGTGACAGCCTTACCCCAAGTAATGAGCAGCCACCTGCAGTTCGGAGCAGTGCTTGATAATGCCGTAATTAGATTGGAGATGCAAAAAAGCTCATTAAAATTAAATAACATATTTGTCACTGTTTTAAGAGGTGCAGATTGCCTCGAACCATGCTGGTCTCTTGACCTTGAGTATTTTGGCATAGTCCTCGCTGTTGAGCACATGAAGATAAAGTCGGAGCATCCCATGGGCAGGTTTGTGGTGGGGATTTCAGTGCAGGGTTGCAGGTGCTCACCTGCCCCGGTCACATCGTTTGGCACCTCACTGTATGGGGACATTCTGCCTGCACCGGGACAGCACAGGGGAACACAGGCTTAKGAAGGCATGGGTTTCTACCTCTTCAGTTTTTGAAATACAGTAAAATGTATTTTAAGTCCTCTTCCTCCCTCCTGCCTGAAAAGGAACTTGCAAAGTCACCACAGTGTCTATTAACAAGACGGTAATTTTCCAAAATTAATTTTTAATACTAATTTGTCTTGTTTTCAGATGTTTTATATAACACCTATTGTTTAAACCCCTTTTGTTCCTCCACATGGCACCACAGCAGAGGCAGGTGTTGGGTCAGGATCTCCAGCTGGGACATCCACTGCTGGCTTGACTCTGCCCTCAGGAGGGCTGCATCTGCCAAGGAAAAGCAGCTCTGGGGAAAGGCAGAGGTCACCCTTTATAGAAGGGATTTCCCTTTCTCCTRCCCCAAAATGGCACTGCTGCCTTCACTCCCAACTGTTGCAGCCACATGCTGTTCTTCCCCTCCAGAGATGCCAGGGCTTCTCTTGCAATAACTTCTATGCACAGAGAAGAGAATTAAAAACAAAAAGTGGGTTTTTCTTCCTCCTCCCCAGTTATCATGAGTAATTACACGTAGGTGTCTTGGAACGGGAGTGTTTACAGACGCTCCGTATTTTCAGCACGTGGGATTTTCCCGCTGTAGCACTTGGGTTGTGAGGAGCAGCAAAGGCAGTGCTCAGCCTGGTGCCTGGGTCGCCAGTGGTTTGTTTGGAATTGGGGAAGAGGAGAGGAAAGTGAGTTTTCCTGGGCGCCTGAGGATGGAGCATCCCTGTGGGATCATGGCTTTTTGTTGCCTGGAGGAAGGGAGTTTGTAGCACAGCTTCTGACATCTAATGGAAAAACTTTTTTTTTTATCATATTCTCTTCCCCCAGTTAGGAATGATCTTGGAAGGGCTCCGATTTGGGTGGCAGCTTGTGCTGTCTTGCAGCTGGGCACGAGGCTTGGCTTTGCCTGCTGCCATTCATGTCAATGTTTTCTGTTATGTTCCTGGCACCAAATGGGAATTTTCTCAGMGCTTGTTCTGACTAATGTTGATGAAAGGGCAGAAATTCATTATTAGAGTGAAATAGCTGGTGATAGACTGGGGTTCCCAGGTGGATGAGTGAATATCAGGAAATGTCTGTAGTGAAATTTTTTCTGTGACCGCCCCCACTCTGGCTGCGTGGGCTGAACTGCGAATGCCACACAGCCCCAGGAGTCAGGAACAGCACCTGTATGGCTGCCCAGGTCTGTGCCAAGGGGCTCYYCACAGCTYCTCTGGGCAGAGSTGSCTGTGCRGGGTCCCCAAAACCAGTRCAAGAGCCCATGATGGGCAGACACAGCCTAACCTTCAAAAAATAAAATCAAATGAGGTGTTTTCAAGGCCCAGATTGAGATGGGACCTATTCACCTGCTCCTCTTGTCTGGGTATTTGATTATTGACATAATAATCTTTGCTTTTGTCCAAAGCAAAAGCAAAGGGTTGGGAGGGGAGGGAGCTGTGTGTGAACAATTTCATTACCAGTAAGTATTTCCAGTTAAAACAGAATGTGTGATTTGTATTGTGCTCACAGCAGAGTGAAGGGCTGTGGCTCGGCCTTCTGGTCAGATCCAGGTGGGTCCTGTAGGCAAGTCTTAGGCAACTTCAGAAGAAAAGAACCCCCCAAAAAACATTTGGCCTTTGTGGTTATGCYGAGGAATCTGCTGGCAGAGTAAACCCTGGGTAAACATCCTCAATTTGCTGCYTTCTGAAATGGAGCGGCTTTTGGAGTTTGGAGCCACAATTTGTATTCAAATGAAGGTCATTTGAAAGGTGTAACACAGTAAACAGCCATTATTTCATTTTGATAGTGGTACTAAAATTATAGTGTTGGTTGAATTATTTTAGTATAGGACCATTACCATCTCCCTAAAACACTTAGAGGGGTTTTATATCAGTGCTGCAGTCCTGAAATTAGAGGAAAATTAAAAATCACACGACTGTGGTAGAAAAGTAATTTATTTGCGAGRATGCCTTCATTTTATCATGGAGTCTCTTTCCCTTCTGCTCTGCCAGGAGGGAAATGTGCTCCYGACACCCAGACAGGCTCCCAGGGTTCACCTTGCTGAACCAGGAAGGCATCAGCTTCCCACGAGCCAGGGCTGCCATGAGCCACCCCCAAAACTTAATTTTTAATTTTTCTTTTTTTTTTCTTTTCAGTAAAAGTGGCTGCCATGGTATTTCCTGACTCAGTGCTGTCAGTGTGTTATATTTCCAACATACTTGTGTAGGGGGGTAGGTACACACTTAAAATCTCTCTGCATTCATTTTCTTCTAGGAATACACAYAGCAGAAGTTGGAGTTGATAGAGTGGCAGTGATTTCCCTCCTCGGGGTGGTCGGGTGAGGGTGCCTGGATGGAGCCCAGCAGTGATGGCTGCTGTTGGGTGGAAGAGGGGGATGCACAAGGGCTGCGTGGGAGCGGGAGCTGSTGGACGTGAACGAAATCTTAATTGGGAAATTCCTGTAGATTATTGCAGCTGCCTTCATTAACATTTTCACACTTGGCTGGTAACAAATGAGGAGAAGGGCTGTGTGTGCCACTGGATTTATAGTGTTCCGAATGCATTCCATACCTGGGGTGTGCCTTTGAGCAGAAGGGATCGTAGCTTTTTGTGGAGAGATGTTCTGTGAGGATTTCTGTGAAAATCTGTTCTGGCAAGGAGCTGGTTTTCAATGAAAGGAAGGAATACTACGCATATAAAATTCCTAGCTGCATCTCTGGCAAAGTTCAGTGTGGGTGTGGATCTGGTTTTTATGGGGTTTTTGATCTGTTTGCGCTTAAACTCCAGGACTTTTAATTTCATKAAGCCAATGTCGAGTGTATATCCACTGGAAAAGAGTGTGAATTTCTAAGTACTGTAAGTTGTGCTGCTTTAACTACCAAAGCTGACATAAATTAAGCACCAGCCATGAGAGATGTTGGCCATGGAAGGCCACCACATCATGTTGCCAGAAAAGGACATGCCTTGTGTCTCTTCTTCAACGTCACCAAGCTCTGGCTTGCTCCTTCTCACACTTGACTGCTGGAGCACGCTATGCTGCCAGTGCCAAAATACATTTTCATTATGAAATCACAGGGTGCTCCCATGCTGGGCAGTGTTGGRGTAGATGGTCCCATTCTTGGGTGTAGGCTGCTCTCACAGAGGAGCTCTTCGGGAGCTCCTTCAAATTGAGGGGAAAACCTGCAGCTGGATTAGGATGCCCTCAGAGATGAGCATAGCAACCWATTCCATATTTATTACGGGCAACAATTTGACTAAGGGAGAATTTAGATTAATAACATTCAGCCCAGAGAAGTAATTTCCTTTGAGAAAGCGATTTACATGCACTCTGCCAAAAAGAGCCGTCACCGCGTGCTCTCCCTGTGTCAGCTCCAATAATGAAGTTGGAAATAACATGGGAGGTTAATAGGTCCTACTTATCTCCTTAGCGCCGCAAAGGAAGATTTACAGTGCWGAGCCTGGTTTGCATATTCCCGTTGGAAACGGAAAGGTTTTTCCCAGCCGAGATTGATGAGACATTGCAGGGTGTCTGCTGGGCTGAGGCTGTGAACCTCCATCCCAGGGACATGCTCCTGCCAGAGGGAGCCGCCTTTCCCGGGTCACTGACCAGGGACTGACTTAGATGCTGGAGCCACCATTCCAGTGATAATTTTTTTTTTATCTATCTGTCTCCTCTAAGCTGGGAAGTTCACAGAGACGTGGCTGCCACACCATGTTAGGAGCTGGGTTGAAGCCCAGTGGGTTTTCCCTGGGAGCTGCCCATGGCGTGCGAAAGGGAAAATCATCTGGAGACACAGTGCGAGGCGGTGCCATGGAGGGTGGTGGAAGATGCCTTTTTTACCCCTTGGGCTGTGCCTGTGTGATGCCAGTCTTCTGGGCATATTTTGGGGTACGTTGTGTCCTGCCCTCAAGGAGGGGTGTTTGTGTGCTGGACCATGGGGCTGGGAGCTGCTGGAATGTGCTGGTGGGTCAATCAGGACCTGCTCCCCTAATTGGAGTGGGTGATGACCTTGCCACCACGGGCGAGGTCTCTGCTGCCTGGGCTGTCAGTGAGGCTGGAAGCAGCTGGAACTGCCGATAGTGGCCCCTTCCTCCTTGTTTGGCTGGCCTGGGGATGGCGGGGACAGGGGACAGCGAGAGCCAGAGCCCTGTCACTTCACATTACTCGTATGAAATCCCAGAGGAGCCGTGGCACGTTATGGGCTATTGCAGGAGCTGCTTCCCTGCATCAGTGGAGCTGTCTGGGCTTTAGAGTAAGGAAAATCCCTAAATTCTGCGTCTGCTTTCCTCTCCCCCTGCTCCCCCCGCCAGCTTTTGGAAAAGCCCTCTGTGGCTGTGACTCTCTCCTGGCAGGGCTGTGTTTGGGTCCTTCCAGGTTATTGGGCTCTTCCAAACAGGGAATAAACCAAATTTTAAAAGATAAACCAAAATTCATTCCCTTTGGATAATTTAAGTCACACAGTGCCTGAAACCTGMTTAGGAGAGGAGCTCTGAGAGGGAAAGAATTCTTAATAAATGTTCTGTCTGCACAAACTGTAAAATATTCATTTCAGTCAGTTATTTCACGTAACTGAGCGAGTGCAAGAAGAATGAACTTTCTGAACAGCTTAAGGTACAATTCAGTAATAACCTGAGCCATTTAATGAATGAAATATTTAACATAATTTGCATACATTAAATGATGAGATGACATTTTTTCTAGTTTTGTGTACTCTTTGTGTATCTGGAACGGCACAGCCTTTYCTCTTCAGCACTCCTCACAGTGCTCCACGGTAGGGATGAGGAAATGGCATTTTTCTTCCCCGTTTGGAGCTGAGCAAACAGGAGCCACAGCAGCTGAAGGCAAGGGCACACGCAGGCATAGCTGAAGTGTTTTCAGTTTGCCAGCATGGTGAGCATGGTGAGCATCATTTCTGCTGCCATTTCTGCTTTTGATGCTCCCAGTCCCACAAAACACCATTTGTTTCCCTTTTCTTTTCTAAATCAAATAGTATTTTAAGTTCACACAAGAAGCTGTGTGCACATGCCAGAGACTCCTCTTGGCAGCACAATGCRCAGGGCCTGGGAGCTGCCCTGTTCTGAAATGCTCTCAGAGCATAGCTGGACTGGCACAYAGCCGTGCCTGGGGTGGGCCTGCCAGGCTGTCCCTCGTGGCACACTGGTGCCTGGATGCCRTCCCTGTGTGCCCTGCTGGCACTGCTGGCCCCTCCAGAGCTGGGGCTGGGCTGCCCTTGAGGATGCTGAGCCTGCCCGTGGTGTCCTTGATAGCATCATCCCTGAGCTGGCACTTCTGTCAGATGATTGCTGGGTAAATCAGGGCCAAGTAAGGCAGTGAAAACTTCAGGAATGGGAAATCAACAGCCAACCTTGGTGCTTTTTCCCATAGAAAYAGAGAGAGCTGTAACAGGTGTTGGGGTGACCAGCACTTCATTTTCAGCAGGTTGCTTCAGGAGGAGGTAGCTGCTAATTTCCATGTGCCCAGAAACTGCAATCATAATCCAAACAGTGGCAGGGCTGGATTCTCAATTATGCCCAATTAGTKTGTGGGTTCATTAGTGTTCCCTACRTTAAGTGCACTTTAATTCATTAAACTCTTTTTCTTCTGCTCTGTAAGTTGTCGCCCTTCAGGAAACTGTAGAGGGAAATAAGTGTCCCAAGGAGTGTGTGTGTGTGTGTGTGTGTGTGTGTGTGTGTGTGAGTATCTGTATATAGATTTATAGATTTACAGATCTATAGTTTTTGCTCTTTCCCATGGGTGGGAGGGATCACCCAGAGCAGGAGCCCTGGGGAGCACAGGGTGGGTCTGAGGTGGCCAGTGTGGGTCCTGGTGATGCAGGTACATCCAAGGTGTCCATTGTGCTGTKCCCTGATGCCCAGATACCTCACTTACCTGGCAGTGATGCATTARTGCTGACCCTCACAGTCTGGAAGAATAATGCATCTTGCTCTTCCAACCCCCATTACTTTGTTTTTTGCATCCCACGCACTCTGTGTCGTGTCAATCATTTGCCCAGTTTGCAGTTTGGTCAGGGCTCTGGGCTGGTTTTCCAGCCTGTCTGAGCCTCACTGGGAAATACCTTCTGTCATGTTCAAGTGACACCTTCACACTGCTCGCTTCCAGGTCGTTGGTAGATGTGAAACAATAAAGGAAATATAAAAGGAGTTCGACTGGGAATCCCCATCTGTCTGGGCCTGCAGAGCTCCTGGATGTGAAAAATGCCTTTCCAGAACTTTAAAGGCTTAAAACCGCGGAAGAGAAGTGTAATTCTGAAACACATCCCTTTCTTTGATCAGCAAGATTCTAATTTTTTTTCAAAGGTTTATATTTTTAAATTAATATGAAATGAGCCCACTCCTGGGGATATGAAGCACAGCCTGACACAAGTGTTCAGGGTCCCCACTCAGCAGCTGGATTTGAGCTGCCTGAGCAGAGGGAGGGCTGTTTTCATCCTGCTGTCAATGTGCCTTGACAGAGCGTTAAAGTCAATATTACCCTAAAAATGTTCTGCTTTCATAACAGGCAATTTTGTCGGTGTTGAAAATGCTTTGTTTGATTTCGGGAGCCATTCATTACAGGATCAGGGCTTCAAAGTGAAGCCAATTAGTTATAAGAGCTGCTTTTAAAAAGCTTTTTCCAAACACCAGCTCGAAGGTTAGAAGGTGGTGAATGGGCAGCCTGTGCTGGGGTGGCCCTGCCAYGGTGTTGGGTACTGCTGGGGCTGCATCCCCCTCGCCGAGGCTGCAGCCACACTGCATGTGGTGGCTTGCCCYTCTTCTATATTTAGTAAGAAATTCATCAGCATCCCATTTACTCCCTGAATTCCCTCTGGGAATGGAGCTGGTAAATAGCTACYGCACTAAAAATAACACCTGCAGCAGCCACTGGCAGCCACGGTCCCTTCCCTGGCTGAGCACAGAGCCAAAGGGCTTCTGCTCTGGGAGATGTTGGGATGTATGATTATTTAAAAAAACCCAAAAAACCAAAAAATCAACCACTTAGAAATGTAAAGAGCATGAAACTRCCTGTGATGCTTAGCCTGTGATGCTTAACCTTTGGAAAGCAGCATCCRTGCTCTCTGCCAGCTCCTTTCTGTGAGAAAGGACACAGCAGCCCCAGCACAGCCTTCAGCCATGTCCTGTGTTGCCAGCAGTCCAGAGGTCACTGGGCAGCTTGGTCAGTTTGCTGTTCTGGCACTGCTCAGAATGGGAAATGGCTCTTTCACTCAAACAATATCCTTTTTTTTCTGGTATTTTTTTTTCCCTTGTCCTTTTTTTCTTACATGTTTTCTCAAAAGYGAGGATTAACTACACTTATAGAAGTGTGAAAATAACTCGCAAAGAATTTACAGTTCCCTGGTGGTGGTCTGGTTTTATGGTTGTCTCCTTTCAGTGCCAACACAAATGATAATTCCAGGTCAGAGGGGCARTTCCCACAGACAGGAGCCAGCTGGCAACTGCTAGCCACTCTGGAGGCAGACCTGCTGTGTCCCCCAGGCCACRAGCCCTGGTTAATCATCATGGCTGGATCCTGCCATGGGGTAGAAATATTTCCCCTCTCATGCCCCCACAGAATGGTTTGATGACAGCTGTGATCACTGGAGCTCAGCTTTCACCAAGGCACTTGGGAGCTGACTCCAGAAACTTGACTTGTTCCCATTTTTATGAAGAATCCATCGAAGTGACCCTGAGATCAGCTCATTTGGTTAAAGCGTGGTGTGAATAATGCCAAGGTCAATCCCCATATGGGTCATTCAGTTAYRAGTTTGACTTGATGATCCTTGTGGGTCTCTTCCAACTCAGAATATTCTGCGATTCTGTATTTAGCAGGGAAGATCTGGGGGTAGAAACACCAAAACAAAAAATGTCACCAAAACCAACCTGCCCAGGAGGTGGGGACATCACCARGGCTGGCCTGGGCCTGAGCTGGGCCTGGGACAGAATCAGTCTCTGAGGTGTTGRAGGCATCACCTGCAGTGGCTCTGTGGCTTCTGAATAATGAATAATTAATTTTAAAAATACCTGAATAATTCCTTTTCTGGCCGCTTCTACTTGTTTACTCTTATATGTGACATCGCTCCTACCATTTCGATTTTTTATTTCAGTGGAGCAGCACAAGATTAAGAACTCCTGCCCAGGATGGACAATGAGCCTCTGGGAAGGACAGCCAGAAACCATGAGGCTGTGGTTCTTTTGGCATCTGGAATACCTAAAACCYCTTTGTGAATTGTAGTGGAGCTGCACAAGTTCATTCCAAACACTGTTYTTGAGTTTTCATCATCCTCATCATKCTTGGGTACAGGGCTGTGGGTRCTGTGCAACTCARGGCTCTACCAYRTTCTCTATTCACAAATGCAAARCATGAACAATTCTTACAGGAATGATGATAATGAGTAGCAYTGGTATTTTTTTAACACTAAATGTTGTTTGCACAATGATACAGGACACTTGTGTAGTATTGACAGAGCTGGGAGAGCCTTCAGTGTAAACAATGGAAAATGAGTAAACCCATTCAGTAATGACTTCAGGTGCAGTAGCTCCTTTGTTCCACTGGATCTTCAGGAAAAGRGATCCTTGTGCTTGGGCCAGAGTGGGGCAGATGGAGCAGGAAAGCAGCATCATCCAGGACTCCCTTTCCCACTAATTAAGATGTGAGATTGAGGCAGTGGCATGACAGCATGCTGTTGGTTGAGCCAGTAAAATGTCCCMGTCCCTGCTATTCCTGGATTCCCCTGCCATTCCCAGATTCCTGGATTTTGTGGCTCTCAGTTTGACCAGCAGCTTGATTTGAGTGTGGCTTTTATYATGATGGAGTATGTATCTTTTAAGAAGGATTTTAATTATGTTGGAAGTAAGAAAATGCCATAAATCAGCAGCAGAATATTTTAACATTTACGGTTTTAAATGAATTCCTGGTGAGAGTCTCTTAAGCCAGATTTATATCTGACTCTGCATTGAGCTGTCGTTACGTGGGACTGAAAAACTCTGACAGAATTAGGCATAATGTAAAAACATGCTGAAAGGACAGTTCTGCAGGACTGTGGTGCATTATTATGTCAGAGCATATGGGAGTGAGGAATATGCAGAAAGGGCCAATTTCTGTGGATATTTCCCTTTTAATGATCCTTACACAGTTCTTTGGAAGGGCTTGCTGCTGTCTCCACACAAGAGAAGGTGAATGGAGCAGGCACTGGTGTTCTCACATGGTTGGGCACAGTGGCCCCGCTGTCAAGAGTGGGACTGGTGTGTCCCCCATGGTGGCCAGGTTGGGGGATGGCCACAGCACAGGCAGGTTCACAGGGAAACTGCTCTGTCCCCCAGCTGGTGGAGGAGAGCTGCAGAAAATTCCATGTTCCTGCTGGTTTCTGTGGGAGTTTGAGAGCAGGGCAGCATCTCTGATGGTGCATGCCCACTGTGGAGCCAGGGAATGTGCTCCAGCATCTTCAAGCCACATGACTGTTTGAATTGTGTGAAATAATTGARGCTTTTGCTATTAAGCTGTAATTAATGCATTGTAAACACATGGATCTTAGTGAATTTTCTTTTTTATATCCCACTGCATATTTGACTCTTTCAGGCTGCAGAGAACAAGTGAATTGAGCCAGCAGTGCCAGCAGGATGCCAGTRTTGATGGTTCTTTAAATCACAGGGTTTTGTCCAAGGTCATTTAAAAGAAAAAAAAATCACATAATGACCTAGTAACATAATTCCAGTAACTCAAGATTGGGTGTTATTTGTTATTGCTCTGTTTTACTAACTGTCCCTCAGTGTGGGCCCTAAATGGAAGGTAAAATCCATCCTAATCCCATTAGGCACAGGCTAATGCAAGAACTGACTTTGCTCTTGCTCGTGACTAAGGGTGCTTCTGAATGGTTCAGGGCAGCCATGTCTGGGGGGGATTGTGTCCCATTATGGTTTTGCTGTCTTAAGACCCATYGCATTCCTCAATTTGCTCTTGTCCAGATGTTTTGCAGGTAAAGTCACCAAACAGATCTCGTTCAGCTCCAGTCCCTCTTAGTCACTGCTTGTGCTCTTGACTGGAGTTTTTTTTCTTTTCTTTTTCATGTGTTTTAGAGAAAATGAATTCTTGTCCAAATCTAGTTTCTTCATACCAGGTTTAGCTCTGAAAATAAAGTGTTTCAGTTGTCCATTTTCTACTTTTCCTTTTTTGCCTCTTGGTTTACTTTTTTCCTTTCTTCGGCTCTCCCGCCCCTCTCAGTTTTCTTTGGGATGCATCCACTCCGATTTGCAGCTGTATTTTTGTTGTGCCCAGGCTGCCATGGATTTCACCCTTGTGCTTCTTTAACCCCAGGAGTTTGGCCAGGCTGTTTCAGCCCTGGCATCTCAGGACAGACATTTCTCCTGACAGTACTGGGTGCACGAGGCCCCAGCAGTGCTGCAGAACACCATCGCAGTCAGATGACTTGATCAGCCATCACAGCTCAGGATTCCTAAATGTCACCCTATAATATCTAATTAAGGTTGCAGTTTGAAGACATCATGTACTTTAATTGAAAACTGTGGAGTAATCTATTCCATTTTTTTTCCTGTTAAATTAATAGTGGGGACCTTTAGCAGATGGTTGGCGAGACACCATTATTAATGAAAACATCCCCACCTCCTTCTTTCACGCCTCTCACTGCCATGCAGGGAACCAAGGCGAGCATCTCCCAAACCACAGGCATTTCCCAYTTGGTGGCTTTGCTGTCCCATGGCACCAGACAGCACTGCCAGGCCTTTTYCTGCAGAGRGGAGCTCAGCCAGGCTGGCTGGGCRAGGGGGACAGCAGCAGCCAGTGRGTTACAGGCTGTCTCCTGCTCTCTGCARTTCAAGGGAAATCAACACTTTGGGCCCCAAAATGGGTTTTTCATCCAAAGGAGTAACAGATCAGGGGCCTGGCTTGAGCTAGTCTGTGGTATTTTCATGGGTATGAGTAAGTGACTCTGCACTGGGCAGGAAATTCATGGCATGCRTTGGAGAACAAATCTGTGCAAGTCAGGCCTGACACGTGCTCTGAGTGGGCTTGGAACGTGGAGCCCTGGGTAACCTCTGACCCCAGCACAGCTTGGGCTTCTGRCACAGATTGTCAGCAAAACAGCAGTAATATTTGAGCTTTATCCCCTTCTCAGCCTCTACATAGTCAAATCAGTGTTTCTGCTTTGAAAAGTTGCAGACAGGTGATGCTTAAAGACCAAACTAAGTCTTGCCTGCAATGGGAATCAAACATTTTGGTGTGGGAGTGTTTTGTTGCTGACAGGTAGTGTCAACCCACCATCACCCAACCTTCCTGTCCCTGCCTGGCACTTGCAGGCTCACTTTGTCCTTCTCCTGCTCCTTGTGTCACCCAGCTCACAAGCAATGCCCTTTGATGCTGTGTTGATRGTTTAGGCCAAACAACTGGATGAATCCAACAAGATGGGGATTTTTCTTCCCATGATGCCAAACAAGGTGATGTGAGCCCGCATTTGGAGGAGTTTATAGTTGTGATGTCCAGAATATTAATGGGTTAGAAATCTGGGGTGTGTTGAAAATAAAAATGGCTCAATCCCAGCTGAAAAGATGGTCCACAGACAACATGAATTTTTGTTTTCATTTYAGAGCAGAAGAACGATAAGGAAGTGATGGGCTGGAATTTGTCTTTATAGCAGAGAGGATGTGGTTAATTCCTAAGGGTATAAATGTGCTTGCTTAAGAGATTGCAGGTTTATTAGCTCTGTGGTCTAAATCTAGGGATGAGTATGAACTCTTCTGCTTTCTCCTAACACATGCATAGATTCAGGCTTATTAATTCGGGTGTGTATAATTCATATAAAGTAATAACTTGAAATTCAGACTGCTTTTTAAAAAATGAATTACATGTTACTTTGAGACCAGATGGTGACCAGAGCTGCCTGGCCCAGGGAATCCTGCAATCCTTCTCCTTTGCAGTTTCTCTTTTTCTTTTGAGACATTGGAATTGCTGATACCCTGTGATGACGCAGCATGACCTGGAGGGGGTTGAGCTGGGAGGAAGGAGCCAACGCTCAATCCATGGCTTTAGGGAACCCATTGATTGTGAATTTCAGAGTTTTTTGTAACTTACACTTTTCCTTCAAAAAAACTATGTGCATTCACTGGAAACCCTTGGGGTCAGAGCAGAATTGGCAGCTTTCCTGTGCGCACGATAGATCATGGGCCTCCCTTACACCGCCAGTGCCAGCTCCTTGCCCGTCAGTCTGTTCTGTGCTTTGTGGCCATGTCCTCTCCAGCTCCTGCGTGTGAAGATGAGCAGCTCTGCAGCAGCTGCTGGGCAGCACTGAGTGCACCGTGGRAGCTTCTTCCTCCCTGCTGTCCCCGTCCCTGCGCCACCGGCTGCGGCGCTGCCACTCGGGACGTGGCGGGTGAGATCAGGTCGCCCATGTGCCACAGCTCTGGGCTGTTACACACTGGCATTAAATATTGAAGCATCTGAGGAGCTGCAGTCACGTAGSATTGGGTGGGGAGCGTGTGGTGGCTCTGCCTCCATGCCTGAGCTGGGAATGCCATGCTGAGTGGTGCCACGCTGGCACGAGGCTGCAGGGACAGTGGGGACATCCTTGGTGGCAGTAATCTGGAGATGGTAGAGCTGCGTGTACCCTGTCTCACACAGCTTGCTGGGCTTCCCAGCTGGTGGCTCCCTGGTGCATTCAAACTAATAATGTAAACAAACAGGGAAACACAAAATAAAAATAAATGTGCACTTAGATAAAATGCTTTCAGCCCGAGCAACCAAGTCTAAACTAAGCCACTGAATTACCTGATGAAGTTTAGGATAAAACATAGCTCGAGTGATTTGAATGTTAAATAATCTTGGTTTATGGGGTGATTCTGTGAGCAGGTCAATCAAACCTGTTCACCACTGTGCTGTGAGCATTGGGCTCAGTGCTGCAGGCACTCACAGAGAGGGAAAGGCACGTGCAGAGCATTGCCCTGGGGTTGGCTGACACAATCCTCCAAAGCGGAGCTGGATCCACTCTCAGTGGCTCTTCCCCAGCAGTGCTCATCGAGTTTATGCTGACACTCATTTCAAAGCTTTGTGGGTAGAGCTTTGTGGGTGTGGATGGGACATCCTGGCTGCTGCCCATGGTGCACGGTGCCRTCTCCCATGGAGATGATTTTGGGTGGCCTTGGGGTCCACCCATTGCCAGCTGGCCTGACTGGTGTTGTAGTGGGGCTCGCTGATGACGAGATGGAGCATTTGTGTCCCTTGATCCATCGCTTGCTGTGCAATCACAGAGGAGTCAGGACCAGCCTGGGTTTCAGGGCCCGCTCTGTCTCGTCTGACCTTGCTGGTTCCATGCTGCCTTTTGTTTGTAGTCTCGGGCAAGAAGCAATGGGAAAAGGGTTTGATAGGAGACAAAAGCAAACAATAGCCTTGCTCCAAAGATACGATGAATGGGATGTAATTGGATTTTTTTGTGAGGACATTGATTTGACCCTGTGAGACACAGAAAGAATCATTAGGGGAATTAACGCGCATTAAAATGCAGGGTTTTATCAGAGGGCTTTTATTGTGCCCATAGTTTTGTTTTTAATTATTTAATGACTTTGTGTCTTCTGGTGATAAATCTATTTCTTCCCCCTTTTTTCAAAGGGAAAAAGGGTGTTGGTGTGACAGAAGGGTGCTGGGCCCATGCAGCTGCTGAACCCCAGCCCGGGTCAGCAGCCCTGCCTGTGCCCTACCTGGGCAGAGGCATCTCCTGCAAACCTGTGATCAACTACCAGTGCTGGGGTGAGCACTTTCCTCTGCACAGCTGACACAAAGTTGTATTTACAGAAACCAGAACGTGTGAGGAATGAGGTTTAAGGGGGTTTGGTAGCAGAGGAGCGTGTCCTCAATCCCTGGTGTGTATCTGTGGCACTGACTGGCAGTTTGGCCTTTCCTCTGCCAAAACATGAGCAGTCAGGCCAGGCCAGTAGTGTGGAATCCCATGTTCTGCCTCACATGGGAAGTGTCTCATTGCTGCAGCTCCTCCAGTTGGTGATGGTTTTGGGTTAGGGTTTCACACGTGCGGGGCATGGGCCAGCAGAAAGGAGCAGAATGAACGAGCTGTGGATAAGATTGAGTTCCTTCACTTGACATTGGGTTTCTGTGTCATAGCAATGTATTTGTTCASCCACAAAAGTTAAAAGTGGCTTAATTTTCCTTACAGCAGTTGATTTTTAGTAGGAATAAGCAAAATCCCAAACTAATCTGAACCCCTGAAAGTGCCTCAGCATTGAAGGGTTTTTTTCTGTAAATGCCTGCTTGCCTGGTGCTGGGGAGGATGTGCAGCAAGTTCCAAGTATTTCTGAGTCTCTCCAGAGCTCATCTCACTGTACGGCATGAGGTGACACTGGTTTGTAGCATAGTGAGCTGAGGACATAACGTGGGATGGGTTGGGAATAGAACTCTGCTGACTGCAGCACTTTTGGTGGAATTACTGCACTGGCTTTCAAAAACCCCAGAGATAGTTTTTCATAAGAATTTTAGTTGCAGAATTCTTTGGTGGTTTTAGCCTACTGGGAATCTGGGGTCAGACTTTTTTGGCCATGCAGCATCCAGATTTCAGCACTTGCATCTGATTCAGCTGCAGCTGCTRTGAAAATGTGAGGATTGGGAAAGTCATCAGTATCGGTGGTGAAGGTCTGCACTGGCTTACTTTGATACTAAATTTTATTCAGCCATCAGCTAGAAATTAAAAAGAGGAGTTTTTGGGGCTTTGTGTCACTGCTCCATCATCTCATTGCGTGGGGATCCCTTAAACCTGCAGAGACTGGCATGGGAAGCAAGGGGTGCGTCGCTGGATTCCGGGAGAATTTATTTGCAGTGTAAACATGTTGGTCAGGAGTCATTAATATGACATTCACACAGCTCTAATAAAGTACATAACACGGAGATCTGGCACCGCCGCAATGCCCAGAGGACATTAAGTATGAGTCTTAAAACCAAGAGTATTGGAAACAAGATATTTTTACGTCTCGTTTGGGAGTAATATAATTGCATTTTGTGGCTCTAGCAGATGCTTGGGCCAGCTGGTTGGAGAGCATTGTGGGGGTTTTTAGCTTTGGTACTGTAAGCGACAGCCCTTATATAGAGCTAGCTAAAAAAAATATAATAAAAATCCCTCTCCTGGTGGAAAGCCCTGGTGCTGGCGTGTGTTCTGCTGTTGGGAGGTACAGCCTGGGGACACTTCTGCTGCAGTGGCTCTGGAGATGATACTGCACGTGGTTTGGGGGTCTGATTTGAGGCATTTGTATGTTGAAGGCATCTTCACTGACCTCACTTGTGCAGCTTTTGCTATGCAGGTCCCTCTGAGAGGGCTGAGTGGCAATTTTTGGAAGATGGCCATCAAAACTCTACATTTTTCTGAGTATATCGGGGTGGGGGCTTATTTTCAGCACAGTCCCAGGAGTCCGTGGCCATCTCTAGATGTCAGGACACTTCTGGTGTGGTGACAGTTGCCACCTTGCAACCATCCCGGGTTTGTACCCAGGAAATGGATGAACATCTGTCCCATGTTCCTCAGGCCTGTTTACAGGCACTGTCGTGAATTATCTCGCCGGCGCCGATAATTTCCTGCAAACAAATCAGTTCTGATCTGGAAGTAATCGCCCGTATCATTCCTGCAAGTGGGAGCAATGACTTACGTTGATGTCACCCGCTGGCTTTTTATGGCAACGATTAATAATTCAGTAATTCTCTCTGCAGTGATGCTGTTCTATTTATAAATATTTTATTTAGCTCCCCATGTCCGTATTGTCGCCACCCTCCCCTTTGCTTCCTGACGTCACGCCGGGCTCGCGGCGATGCCGTGGTCACCACAGTTACCAGCAAATTCTCTGTGCTGGAAAATGTTAATGCCTTTCYTCATTTGCATCTCTTCATTGTCCTGTTTAAGCCTGGCCTTGGTGGCGTGGACGTGAACGTTTACCGAGCGCGCTCTGTCAGTCAAAACCTGATTTCAGCTGCAGCCTGGCCCGGGGTAGGCAGCTCCGTGTCTCTGTTATAAAACTTTTCAGTTCCCAGCACAGCCATGCAAGTAACTCTGTTTTCTTTCTGCGTTTCTCTTTCAGGAAATTGCAGCTTATTTAATAACGTTTGAAAAGCATGAGGAGTGGCTAACAACCTCCCCCAAAACCAGGTAACGTTCTCCTGCTCAGCACATTGACTCTCTCGCGCTGATGACTTGACTCACTGATCAATGCCTTGACCACCAAGTGGAAACTCCCAGTCATGCTTGATGGCTTGTGACACCAAACTCTCATTAATTGCTTTAATGAGCATTTTATTGAATGAAATCAGATTGATTAAAAATGGAACAGCTACAGTCTTGGCAGGTTAAAGTTTTAACCCGATTGCTCAGGATTTAATTGTTTCCCTTCAGATGAGCAGATCTGAAGCCTCTGAGCAAGGTCACAGGCTGTTTATCTTGACAGAGCTCCCCTGCTTCTAACTTTAAATAAATAAAAAAGCACCAACCCCACCATGTGCTGCCTGTTCACAGGCAGGCACRTGGATTGTTTGCATTCTGGTGTTTCCCTTGCTGGGGTTAAGTGTTTGATGGTGAGGAGGTYCCAAAAAGCTGCATTAACAGACATGTTTTCAGTTTATTATTCAGTAAATGTCATGTCTTCTTCGTGCTGCCATAAATGTTTAACKTCTCGCTCCCCTGGGAACCCAGACGTGGAGTTTTGGCTGTGGATGTTTTCCTGCTGTTTCAGCTATATTCTGGCTCCATACGTCTCACTAACGCAGAGAACAACTCCTGCTTTCTGGTCTTGCTGGGCTTTTGCTGCTTTTCTTTTTCCCAATCCACCCCTTTCCTATTGCAGAGGGCTGGGCCATTGGAGGAGCCTGCTGAGAGACCCAGGTGAGAGAAAAGCCTATTCTAGCATCCTGCATCCCAGCACCATCCATTGCAGGGGCCCGGGGCAGCGTGCTCCAGGTTTGGCATTGCCTCCCGCTGCCGTGAGCAGGGACAGAGGTCACAGTGGGACACAGGGAGCGCTGCCACCCTAACAAGTAGCACAAATTGATTCCAGGTATTCCACARCACTCAGCTGAGGAGAGGATGGATGTGGAGGCCTTCTCTGCACCTCTGCAGTGCAGCTGCAGGTGGGGGACAGAGGACCCATGAAACACGGGGTAAAAAGAGCTGTGTTGTTTTACTTTTGTGGGTTTTTTTCCCCCCCAGATTGTATATTTTTGTGACATGTCTAAGTAATGCATTTGCTTGTCGTATTTAAATGTGTAGCACCTGGGAAGGAGATGTGGGAAACCTAATTGCTTTCTCAGTGGTTCTCCAAGACCTGGAGCTGCCACAGTGGTGGAAGGGCCCTGAATGGATCTTTCCTGCCGGTGGCAGCTGCGAGGCTCTCCTTGGCTGCAGAACAGCAGGTAATTCAGTTAATATTAGAGAAKTTTTTTCTGTGTTGGTAATCCCAGTTTCAGAATTAATTCAAAACAATTTCTGGCTGAGCCTTTGCCGGAGAAGCCTTTTAAGGAGTCGGAAGACACATTAACTAGTCTGGCTCTACATGGTGTCATTAAAGATATGAGATTATAAATGTTTTTGTAGCAGCATCTTACGATCTTAAGTGTTTGGTTTGCTAAAGGCAATGCCGGAAAATAATCTTATCATGAACCTTTCCTTGCCTTCCTCTTTTGTGTTTACACTTGGAAGAAAGAATGTCCCAGGAGAAGGAAAGTTGTGACAAGAGTTCAAGGACCTTCTAAAATTGTTGAAGTAGTTTTCTTTTTTTTTTCTAATATAAAAAATTAATTGGAAGAGTTAAATGCTGAGTTGCTACAATCAGGGCTCTCCGTATTACAGAATTAATGACATCGATTTGGCACTGAACTGGAACACTCCCCGTTCTTTGTTTGCTGCTGTGGGTGCTACTAATTTCATCTCACAAAATTAATAAAAATTAATTGCACCACTGACACACAGAGTGTTTCCTAATGCGATGATGCATCGTGTGCTCTGAGGAGCCACTGCACGATGGATGCTGTGGGGGCTCTGGGCACGGCTGGACGGTGCTGCTGGAGCTGTTGGCAGAGGTGATGGGGTTTTRGTGCCATCCAGTTCAGCCACTGGTGAAGGAACTGCTGCAAAGGGTCAGGCCAGGCTGGGCTATGACACCTCCCAGTCACTGAGCTAAGGCAGAGGGTGGCAATGAGGGACAAGATGGTTTGGAGCCAAGCTTACCATTCTGAATGTTTTCATCTCTGTCCCAAACAGAGATTCCCATGTTTGCAGCATGGTTGGGTATTGCTTTAGTYGTGGACATGGAAGGGAAGGCCTCTTGCAAACCTTTGGAAGGTCTCTAAAATTAATTTTTTATGAAACTTCTTGTTGAATGACTCCAATTGATTGAATACACTGATATAAATGTACCAGAGCATTATTACAATAGTCTTTGAGCACTCCAGTTGATCAACATAAATTAGCGAGTACACCTCGCGAGCATCGACCTTGAGGCTCCCTTGGAATGGTGTTTGGTTACTTGATGATGTGCCGGGTAATCCGCAGCGGGTGTTCCRTCAGCGGGGCGGGGGAAGCGTTCTGCTAATGCAGCAGGGCCAAGTGTCTGACATTTCCAAATTTAAATGCAAATCACGATGACAAAAAAAAAATTACTTGACATTTATATATCAAGTAGAACTTAATTGTTATTTACTTTGGAATTTCAATGACAAAGTCAATTTTCTGAGTCCAGAAACATTCTGCTGGAGAAAGATACTTTTGCTTCTCTGTTTCCAGGTGCCTTCTGTCATTAGCATTTGTACAGTATTTTAGAAATATTCTTGAGCCAGCTGAGGTGGTTTMACTATTTCACAAGTGGGCCTCAGGCAATGGACAAGCCTTGGCTGTGCCCAGAAGCTGCAAGGTCAGTTTTCCAGCTGGGAATGCAATTCAAATGTGTTCCTGCCCCTTCCTGCTTCATGTCTTGGAAAGGACACAGAGGTTGCTGGGGGGACCAGCCCCACCCCCCTGGGTGCAGTCCCTGGGGTCTCCCCATCTTCTGTCAGCTGCCCATCACCCAGGAAGCACATCCCTTGCCATACCTGTTCCATCAGTTCATCCTCTGTCTGGGATATCTTTATCAACAGTATCTTAAAGAAGAGTTAGGATCTTACAGCRTGTTAATTCTGTATTAAATAATTAATAGTTAAATTAATTGAATTATTCAGTTTTCAGGTAAAAAATAGGGTAATAAATATTCATAACTTATATTATTAAGGGAATTTCCATTTCCTATGTCGTTAAAGTGAGATTAGCTAAGGTTGGGTTTAAATGAAGATTGAAAACAATTGTGCTTTGGAATTAATTCACTGTGTTAGGCTGTTACCTTGCCAGCCTTCTCTCCAGTGTGCTCCATGTGGTAACTGTCCCACTGCGTGGATGGATGCTGCTGCCAGGATGCCCTGGCCCTTGGGAAATGAGACACAGGCTCCCCRTGGAGGAGAAGCTCAAGGGAGCTGGAGGCTGTGAAAAAGCACCTGCCCAGAGCTGTGATTGGTGGCAGAAGTTGTGTCCRTCTCCCGTTGTGCTTGTTGCAAATAAAAGTCCTCTCGAGACCTCGTTTAGACTTTCAAGGCACGTTTTAAAGGTCCTGCTCTCTCACGTGGCTCGTACTCTCCGTGGAATCCAGGACCATTAACCTTGCCCGTGGGCAGATTTGGGTTTTCTGCTCGTGCTGCTGGAAGCTCTGCATGTTTGGGGTCTTGTACGACCTATTTTCCTTTGTTGAAGGCAGTGTGTGTGTACTGTCAGCACTCCTGGCTCAGGATACTGCTTGACATAATCCCTGCTAAATGTGGCACATCTCTCTTTACACTTTATAGATTTCATGACTCTCAACACTTTCTTCTGGCTGCTTTCAGTATTCTCTTTATTTTCCCTGCAGAGAATAAACAGTGCAGAGATGGTTTTTAAGAGCCYGTAGTTCGTATAGATTTTTCGCTGCTGTGGTCCAGGGGTGTTGAGACACCAATAATGAATTCTTTTAACAGCTCACCGTGTTGATTGTAAAGTGACCTAAGGGCAGAGTTGCTGGGAGCCATCTGGGTGCTTGGCCTGACTCAGCTGATGTTCTTCAAGTATTCCTTCCAAATCCTTCCCATGACAAATCCAGCCTGGTGTGTGCTGGTGCTCTGGGAGAGCTAGTTACCCTCTGTATTTACCTGGTAGCTCAGGAGAGCTGTGTTGCTGCAGAAGATGTCACTGGCCAGCTTGGACAACCAAGGCAAGGGGTCTGTGTTTCTGTTGTTTGTGGCTTCACCTGGCACAGAGGATGAAGGTTGACTCTTCCAGCCCACCAATGGCTCTGCAGCCCCAGTGTGTGCTCAGAGATGGTGGCTCCATAGCTGGTTCATGCACATGAATATCTGTCCCCATCTCCTGGCTTTGCCTGCACACGGGTCTGGGGTGCAAAGGCTTTTTCTTCTCTTAATATGGACTGATCAGAGTCCTGCAGCATCRCCCCTTGGAGGAGAACTCTGGAAAACATGGAATCGTTAGAAAAAGCAATTATCTGATAACAAAGCAATGAAATTATTCAGCAAACCTATCTGCAGTGAGGCTTGGTTGGTTTTTCTTTCAGTGGATATGACCAAGGAAAACAGTGTGGACAACACTGACATTCAGTATTTGGCWGGCTCTGACTGTTCTTGATCCCGCATTATGGGGTGGGAGGATGTTCAGGATTGGGGAGGCTGCTTGGTGTGTGTGACCCCCTTGTGCTTGGGGTTTAACAGGCTGCAAGGCAGATCAGTGAGGAGCTGCCCTTGTCCTGGGTAGAACAGAGGAAAAGGAAGAGTGTGCTGGAAGAGGTGAGACCAGACCAGCCAGACAATTCCATACTGTCCAGCATTCTGTGCTTCCCATCGAACGGGACGGAGAAGGACAGGATTTAATGGCTGTTGTGGAACCACCTTGGAGCTGCCCTTTCCTGCAGAATGTGTGGAGGCTGCAGAGGGGCAGCTGCTGTTTRTTCTTCAGGCTGTTTTAAGCAGCAACAAAATGAAAGTCTTTGTCGCATTTTAAAGACTTTTGCAACTTAATTTATATTCTCGTATGGCACTGAAGAACCGTCTTTTGTCCAGGAGGTGAGATATGCAAAAATAACCTTTAAGTTGCTCCTAATTGACCCTTAATGATATTCTCTTGTTTCTTCCAATACATTCTCTGCGTCAAAAACACCATCCAGCAAGTGCTTGTTGCATCTTAATGGCTGCAAATAGCAGGTGATGGAAAATAAACTGTTTAGGTTTTTTATTTATTGACAAGGGTTTTTGCTTCCAGGAAGCCTGGCCCTGAGTTGGATTGCAGGGCTGAAGGAAGATGCTGTGACCATCTTGGGTTGGTGGGAACTGGGGTGCCTGAGCCCAGGGGAGAGGGGTGCCCTGTTCCCAGGGGGTGGATGCTTTGCTTTCCAGATGGGGACAGTGTCTCATACATGACAAACACAATATGATTTGAGTTGCCCCTTGGAATATTAGCCAGCCYGTGCTGGTGACATGGAATTGGGTAATAACAGTTGGGGAGGATGTTTGTGCCTCTGTGTATGCAGAGCAGCTGGAAGGATCCCAGAGGACCTGCCTGGAGARGACAGATTGGTTTGTGTCATGGTTGTTGGAAGATGAAGAGCTGCCTACAGAGGTTGGGGTTTTTTTCTTTTGGTGGTGAATAAGTATGTGTAGGCAGTGAGCAGGCTTTGCTCKCGCTGTGGTGTGAGAAATAATTGCTTGGCAGGCACAGGTGCTGTTGGTGTGCATTGACATTGTAGTGAAACACTGGACAAGTGTGGACTGCTCAGCCCAAATGTGGAGCAGTTGGTGGGTGAGCAGTAATGAAGCTGAGAGCACTGATACAGGTGTTCACGTTTAAATTTTTCTTTTTTTCTTTCTAGTCCTGAAAACACAGATTTACAACAATCTGGCAAAGATTCTCCTCAAGTTACACTTGGTTGGCGTTCTTGCTACGCACACTGTAACAATACTTTAATATAATTAAATTTTAAATTCCGTGTAGAACCTGGTGGGTAGGCAGATGTACCGGTATGTTAAACTTTATGTCACTTAAAAATGGTTCTCAAGTACATCAGAGGGAGCCCAGCCAGCTGTAAAATGATCTGCTTTATGGCGCTGCTTTGCAGCTTTGGTGTCTGTGTTTTAATTACAGATGTACCTAAAGTCTCGCACCCTCGGATAACTCCGCCGGGCCGTTTTGTTTCCTGTAAGTTCCTGACAGGATGTAAAACGACGCRAGGGAAGGTGCTGCCGGGGTTTTCCAGAGCTGCTGTTTGTGGGAATGTTGAGTTTCTGCCTCGTGATGCGGCAGCTTTGTTTCCATTAACAGACAGCGCAGTCTCCTGCCCAGGGCTGCTGCAGCTGAAACGGCATCTCCAGTGTGACAAGTGGTTAAAAAGGGGTTTGAGGAGCCACTTTGGAGCCCTGGGCAGGTGGGTGTGTGTTGGGACTGGTGTGAGGAGTGGCTTTGTGGCCCCAGACTGTGTCAGGACTGCTGTCAGGGTGGGCATCTGGCCGTCTGCAGCCCTTGTGCCTCCCTGGCTCATCCCCAGCACCAGCACCCACCAGCCACCCACCAGCTGAGATGAGCTTTGCCCACGTTTGTTTTGGAGTAAGCAGAGCCAGTGGCTGGGCTCAGTGTGGGATGGAGATTTCCAGTGCTGTGAAGTGGGAATTTTGTTGCTTGGCAGGCAGAAACCATTAATGGTGCTGTTTCTGGAAATAAAGAAGCGGCCTCATCCCGAGGCATCCCACATGATGATTTGCTGAGTTGTGCAACATGATTTATGCCTAGCCGTGGGATTATTGTTTTCTATTGATTCTGAGGGAGATGAAGCATCAGTAAAAGCCCATCAGAAGCCTCCCGGTGGAACGTGAAAGCTTGAAGTTTTCCTGACAGAAATCCTGTTGCCTCTTTGGTGGTGACTCCAATCCCACTGCCCAGCCAATCTCAAAGCATCACCTTGCTATCCTCCCCCTTCTCCTTTCAGCATTGCCTGTCTTTGCCCAGCGAGGATTTACCTGGTGCTGYAGGGAGGTGTTGAGATGAGAGGTATTGGTGGGTCCCTTTGGGATCCTCTGGCACCCTSTGCTCTGCTTCCAGAGYGTGTGTGATTCCTGCWGCCATCAGTGAGAGTGAGTTGTGCCCGTAGTATTATTCCTGTATTTATTTTATAAATGTCAAGGATGAGCTAAATTAAGATAAATAAGGCTGTTCCCTCTCACTGTTCAATTTACAAAATTTTGATGAGACCAATGACATCTGTCCTGGTTCCATCTTTCGGCCAGCTGAAGGCGGCTGTGGGTCTGACAGCTCTGCTCCGCCTGTCCCCCAGCAATGTTTACAGACAGGGGATGTACAAATGAGGCATTAAGCCATTTGGCTGTGCCTCTGCTCTGTCTGACTCGCTGGAGAAGCTGAGAGGGTGATGAGGCTGACAAAGAGCTCCACCCTCACAAGTGGAACTGTTGTGTTGCTTTCAGTGCTGTTGTAAAAGGCGAGTGATGAGTGAACACATTGCTGTGAGTCGCAGGGATGGAGCTGGGTGGAAGTAAAGCTTTAGCTGGGGTGCCTTGCAGCCTTCCCTTCTCCTTCTTGTCCTGTGGTCTCCTAATTTCCTCTGGAGAACCTGGACACCAGCACTCACCCAGATTATGGGGTGTCAGGTTATGGGTGTGTTCCTCTTCTTGTGTGGGTCTGAGGACCAGAGCAGCATATGGAGCGTCCCTGCTGTCACTCCGTGCCCTCTGGAAGGTGACCATTTATTTCTCATCAGTCAAGCCTCCTGCACAGCAAATGGGTCATGCAGGGGAGATCTTCTTGCTGGATAAGCAATTAGCTAAAATAAACTACTCAGAGGACAAATTATGCCGGACTCTTGCTCTGTAACAAATGAATTAATTGACTTTGGTATTTGTGGGATGTTCCCACTATTTTATTTAATTCTCTCTGGCTAAAGGTCTTCTGTGTTTCCCCCTGCTCTMGTGCTGCCACAGTGAGCAAACAGGGTATTAGGGGTTGATTTACACGGTTACAAGCAAAGGAAGCAAAGTGATAATTGYGGGAACCTTTCCACATTTCCTTAAGAGAGACAAAACCTCTTTCAGCAGTGTGTCCAGGAGCCTCTGTTTGACCTGTTTCTCTGGGGTGTCCTTAGTTCCCTCTGCAGCCTCATGAAGCTTATTCACAGCAACATGGCAGTGTGGCATGGGCTGGAATCGTGATCCACATTCACTTGAAGGAGCTTTGGCAGCACCAGCACTCAGTCAGGAGCCAGAGGGCTGGTGCAGAGATGGGGACAGCCATCTCTGTGGCAGTGACCCCAAGGTTTGAAGTGTTTTTGTCTGGATCTTTGGAAGTGGGAGATGCTGTAGCAGTGCGTTACCTGGGATATCGCACGGAGCGGCACTGCGGAAGGATTACAGCTCCTGGCCCTTGGCTGGGCCAGTAACTCATGAAACCATTCGGCCAAGTTGCTGCCTTTATTTACAGTAATTAAATTAAAGCCCTGGTACAAATCTTTGCTGTGTAACRGGATTTGTCAACAGCTAAGAAAGGGTGACACTGTTGGACCAGTTGCCAAGAGAACACTCCATGCATAAGGGGACTTTGGGTTCACCAAGTAGTGCACAGTCCCTACTCCCAGTGCCAAGGTGAAACATGGCTCTTGCAGTGTTCAGCTTCTTATTTCTACTTCGCAGTATTCAGGCAAGATGCTTAAAGCCAGGGATGGTGACACTGGCGGTGGCATGGTGTGGGGACTGTCTCCTTGCTCAATGGCATTTGTAATCCCTCACAGCTTTAGAAGACCYAAAAAGTGCTAAATTGTGCAGCAAACTTTTTTTGATAAGCTGTGCCCTTTGAGAACAGTGCTAGCCAAGAGCAGGGCAGCATTTTGTGCTCWGCTTTAAATTTGGGTTATGAAAGATTTGGAGGATTTTATAATCGCAGCTTTGTGTGCTTGCTCTGCCTCTTCTTCACCCTCTGGTTTTACTCCCAGGCTTTTTTAACTGCTGCTCTGTCTGGTTTCTTCTCCTCTTCAATCCTTTCTCTCATCTCCTCATCTCCTGAAATTTATAAAAAAGTCACTTCTAATCCTTCACAGATCCCAGATCTGGAGGGATTGTTATATCTATTATGGCTTCCTTTAGTCTGCCCATCTGCTTCTACCAAAATCCCCAATATTGGGTAAAGTGTCTCAGCCAGTGCATGTGGGAAACCAACTGAAACAGGTGATGTGTGAGCACAGTCCCAGTGTTGTAGCATTGATGTGCCAGAGTGGGCAGTGGTTAGAGAGGGGATTCTRCCCTTAGGAAAAACATAAGGGCACTCTCAGTAATGTACAAGAAGAATCAAGTTAGTAGGGTTTGGGTTTTTTTCTTGAGATTATGTAGTTCATAGGGGAGCTAACATTTAATCTTAGTTTCTTGCTGATACTAAAAATTCAGCAGAGTTCTGGAAAGTGAAAGTYTTGCATGGCATTAGCACAGTTGCAGCATCTGACTCGTTGCAGGGATTAGATGAGTCTCCACTTGGCGCCTGAACAAGTAGGTTTCAAACATACCGAGGATTTGACAGTTGCATCAGAAAACAACTGGTGGGAGGGAGGTGAGAGGAAAGCTGTGGAGGCCGTGCTTGAATTCAGGCAGCCTGGGGAGAGGCCAGGATTCCCGGCATGATGCTCGCAGGGCGATCCCGTGGGAAGCGCGAGGYGTCCGTCAGGGAATGCTTCATGTCCTGCCAGGGTCCTGCTGAGCAGAATGGGTTTGGTTTGGGGGGAGCTGAGTGCTGGCTGTGCTTTGGGCTCATGTTCCCATCTTCTGCTTTTCCTGTGATGGCTGAACTAAAACATTTTTGTGAGAACACCGCCCTTGGATTTTAACTAAACAGAAAAGGTCGCGCTTTCCCTGCACCAGTGTGTAAGGAACAGTCACCCCTTGACTGTTCTCTGTCAGCCCGAGCTTGGGAAATAACAGAGATAAGAGGAAWAGGAGGGTTTTCATCAAAGGAAATTGGGCAAACATTGACCCAGCAGTGCCTGCTGCTGTGCTGGGTTTGGGGACAGAGAGTGTGTTTTTAAGGCGGGGTGAYGCGAGGTTTAAAAGAGCAATTCATGCTGACTTGGAGGGTCGCAAATTAGGTCACTACAGAAAAAGGATTGGCTGTTATCAAAAGTTGGTTCAGGCTAAATTAATCTGAAAATGTGTAATTTCATCTGAACTCAAAATACTGGAATGTAATTAAATTCCAAAGTAGGATGAGCTGAGAGGGTGTAAGAAAAGATAAGCATCGGAATAAGACAATAATTGAGTTTGTATTGTAAACACATTCCTGTAGGAATTTGGTGGTTTTTAAGCTGCTTCATTAGAAATCTGAAGTTAAGAGTGCTTAACAGCTCGGGCATGTTTTGGAGAAGTGGTTGTCTACTTTTATATTTGTCTGTGTTCTTTGTTTGCAGGATTTTCTATATTTGGGTTAATTCTCTCTTATCATCTACTAGTTTATTGATAAGTTTGAAGGGGAATAAGGCTTAAAATTGGAAAATGTGTATTTCCATGTGAAGCGGAGTGTTTTGGAGACTCATGTTTTCCATCTCATTTTCCGTAAAAATTGAATCTTCGATATACACAATGGATAAATTAGGTTAGTGCCATTAAAACACTGTTAATTCTGAAGTGCCTCACATGAAATACTGAAGCAAATTTGTCTTTGTTCTGTGCACAGGTTGGTTGTACTGTGCACAAGTATCACCTCTTTGGTGATACTGCATAACCTGCTCAGTACCTTACGTTATGGATTTGTGTAGTTCTTTGCAAAAAAGTTTTTTGCAGAAAAAATGCAGGCAGGTTTTCTTCTTATTGGCTAAAAATACCCTTAATTCTGAAAAATTACTTTGCGGATCTTCATATTTCACAGACTATAACTAGATTACTACCTTTTACTGGAATACTTTGTGTTAATGAAGACCGATTGGAATTACATAATAGATTTCCTCTAAAGAAGGCATTATGTGGTTATTTTTTACTGTCTGGCATTCTAGTTAATTGCCTTGTCATCATTAATTGATGGGACTAAATTGATATAAATAAACARATTATATTTGTAAGGTTCATTTGAAAGAGAAGAAGGGCTGAGAACAGGCTGCTGCACGTGCCTTGAGTCGGTGACTGTTGAACAGAGCTCAGGTTTGGTCAGTGCCACCACTTGTGAACCAATTTGGAGGATGCACAGTGAGCTCTGCCCTCCTCCCGTGGGACTGCTCACTTTGCCCAGATGGGGCTGGAGTTGCTTCTGAATGCCCACCTTAAAACTGACCCCAACAGCTTCCTCAGTCCTCATTTTCAGCCCCAAAAGAGCTGACGGTCCCAGCTGAGGGCTGAGGACTGGCAACCCAATAAACCTGGCTTCCAGGACAGYCAGAGCGTGTCTGGTTTCCAGGTTAATGCAGATTTATATACATAGTTACTATTAATCAGCAATGTTGAGTTSCAGCAATCAACAGAGTCCGAGGCAAATCGACATTTTTAATTCAATTGCAATATTGCATACGGTGCTGGACAGAGTGAGCCGATGGTTGAGCAGTTCTGTGTCTTCTCTCCAGCTCTTTCCATAGTGCTCTGCTCATGCTGTGGCTGTGCTGAAGGGGGATAGATGTGATGCTGAAGCATAACTGGGGAGCTGCTCCCTCCCACACCAGTATCACCAGTTCTTCCTCCAGCTTTTGCTGTTTTGCTGCCTGCGGTGTTAGAAGTTCATCAACTGTCGAACTGCATTTACGATTTGAAGTAGTTCTCAATTAAAATTTATAATTAATTTATGATTATTCAATTTTCAAATATTTGCAGATTTTTATAGTGTCTCAAGTCATGAGTCAAGCTGCATGCTACTAGCAGAGAGCCCTTTCTTTTTCCTCCTCCTGTCTCCAATGAGATTTTCCCAATCCCTGGCTTCCAATCCCAATCCCATGTGGCTTCCACCACCCTCTGTGCTGGGGATGTGACACCTGCCAGAGCCTAAGGACATGGTTCACATGTGTCCTGGCAAATTTCCCTGGCATGTGGTGTTTTGGACAAAACCAAGGTACAGCCCCACTTTGACACATCTSGGAAAACTTTGTTAGCCTGGAGCTAGTGGCTGTTACAGGCAGGGGAATTGAACTGGAAGTAAATTAACTAAATAAATAGAATTCTTCTTCCCTWTTCTTCCTTCCCCATAACAATGCAGCAGTGTTTGCACACACGTGTGTTGCTGCTGTGCTGGGAAGTGACCAGATTCAGAACTGAAGTACCACCTACAGGAGGAGGTCATTTCCAAATAAGTCTTTTAAAAGTTAATTGGAGCCCTTGGTTCTCCCTGTAAGAATCTGTGTCCATGGAGAGAGCAATTGATAAGGCACAATGGCTGCTGGTGCCCTTTGGTCTGTGTGAGCACAGAGAGGGAACAGGGTTCTTCTCCGTGCACCAGCGGAGATGGTGGTGATTAATCTGAAAATAGTTTAAAGCATTCATGAATTGTAAGAATTAGTTCCCAATAAATCAAATGGTATCCCCATGGGAGTAGGGAAGAGAAATAAATGAGGGCTAAAGAAATTGATAAAAATCCTTGAGCAATAAAGAGATGAATGCCAGTTCTTTTAAAATTATATTTAAATGAACAAAGTTGATTTAACTGTCTTTTTTCATACCTTGTACTAAGATTTAGTTCTACAGCATGACATTATATCAAGAAATAATTTGCAGAAAGACTTTTTAGCATTTCATGTGCATTCCATTTAATGACAATTTTAATATCTCGGCTTTGGTCCTACATYGTTACGAGGAGGCTTCAGTTGGTCGGTGTGCTGAGGAGTTCATAAAGATTGTTTCTAATTTCTTTTTCAAGTCTGTTACAGAGTTCAGAGCYGTCAACGCATGAATTATCATGTTGCTGAGTAAAATGTGGGGAAACCTGTTGTTAACTGCTTGAACTAAATATGCAGTGTTGGGACAGTGCTGTTTCCAGAAGGATCTTCCTGCCTAGGGAGGTCCAGAAAAGGTGATGAACTGAGTTGTGACCTGCTTTGAGTTCTGTCACTGCGAGAGCGGAGCTCACCCACATGGTTGTGTTTACAAATGACACGTATCTTCTTTTTTTTTAATCTGGATTTTGGTGTTTTTTTAAAAATAGTCTCTCGAAGGAAAATTGTAAAAGTGGAACTCATCAGGCTGAGTAGCCATGATAGGCAGAGATGCTGTGTGAGTCTTTCATGGAGTTCACACTTTGGGGATGGCTGCAATACATTTAAACATAAATAGCAGTAGAGTAAATGGSTGTTGAGAAGTCAGATCCTGTTGTGAGTTGTGTCACTGTTGTTAGTGCTGGTAGCAGCGTTACCTATTTTGTAGTTGTGTCAAGAGCAAGGACACAGAGCAAAGACTTTCATTTCTGACACCTTCATGGACACAGGTCTTAGCACAGGAGCAGTGGTGCTGGTCAGAGCTGTTATACAGAGGTGTCTGGAGCTGCTCCGTTGCTCTCAGCCTTCCAGGGACACCCACGAGGGCACAGGGAAGGCTCTGCTTCCCCTCACTCTCAGCTGGAGCTGCTGTGCTGGCACCTGCCTGCATTGTGCTGCAGGGCCATCGCTGCTGGGAGGACAGTCGTGTGCTGCCTCCATCAGCAGAGTCCCAGATGTTTAACTTCTGGACCAATACACCGTGCAAACAGGATGTCTTCCCTGTGTATTTTTGTATTTCTGTGGCACCAGCATCCTGATTAAATAGCCATCCTCCTTAAACAGCCCCAAGGAATTGCTTTTAGGACAGGACTTGTCGATGTGTGTCTGTCCTAGCCCACACCCCAGAGATGCCCAGCAGCTGTGTAGCTCTCTGCAGCTTGTGTTGCAGCCATCAGCATTTATCCTGATCTTACAGAAAGGCTTTCCTTGGCAGCCCCTGGCAGTCCTGTGCGACGGCACAAAAGCCAACTTGGCACTGGCATGGCTCGTTCAGTCCTGTTTGTTGGAGCCGCAGGTAATTACTCCCATACTTAATGAATCACATTACTTTTATTGATGAACACGGAGGCTACATGCTGGAAAGGGGAGGTAAGGATTAAGTTTTATGGCCTACTGCTGCTATGAGAAGGAGCATCTAGACACCAATTAATGCCCCCTTGATGGGATTAGCCATTGCGTTAACTGCAACTCTGGATAAAATTGCTAAGTCTGTGACTTGAGACTTTAACTTCTTAAATATTGTAGATGCGAAGTAAGTTCACTTACATCTTAAATGCAAATGACATTTAATTCTAGATACAAAAGACTTGCAGCGTATTTACATTTCCTTCTGATTTATACCTCCCACTACATGGATCAGAAGAATTTTCTGAAGTCTTTATTTCATCCCTGCAGAGTTCAAAGATCAGACAAATTTCAAACACATAATCTGTGATTCCTTCAGTTGCTGTGCCAGTAATCCCAACTTGAAGTGAGGAGAGCRGAGGTTGTAACAGCAGCAGCCTTTCCCCATGAGATGCTACGGGCCTGGCTTCCCAGCACTTATGGTGAAGTCTGAACATCTTCATCAAGTTGTTGAGGCGCTTTTCTTTGGTTTCTGGTCCCACTGATGCAGGCTGGGCACGTGCGGGGGCATTTTTTTCTTTCAGGGCAAGTGTGAGTYGTTGCCTGAGGGTCAAAGCCGAGTGTTTATTTAGGAGGAGGGGGGAAAAGTGTTGTCAAACAAATTTATGTGTGATCTGCTAGTGTTACAGCTGTGACGACGGTCAAAGCCCCCACAGTCTTGAAAACATCTGCCCATGTAAATACTCTTTTAAAGCTCTCTCAGTATGGAAGAGAGTAGTTTGTTAGAGCATCCTCCAGGTGCACCCCCAGGCTGGTGTGGTGATGCCCTTGGCACTGGGGTTATGGCTCTACCCTGCCCTTGGGATCCTCCATCATTGAAGAGTCTGGGTGACCTCCTAAACCAATAATGAGTGTGCAGTATCTGCGTGGTCAAAGGCAGGTGAGATGTCCAGGGCTGCAACTGCTTGAGATTCCTCTTTCWGTTTTCCATTTGGGCTTTAATCTTCTGATAAGCCATAGGTACAGTGGGGGGAAATGTCAAGGTAAATGAAGACTTGAAGAGCAGCATTCCTCAGAGGAGAAATAACTTCAATCATCAGATTTTTTTTTCTTGGGCAGAAACAAGAAATAAGAGATGAGGTGTTTCTGAGAGCATGATGTCAGTCAGGAAGCACTGCTGACTGACAGTCCCTGTCCATCACTGCTGCAATGTGAGGGCTGTGCAGAGAAGAAGGAAAAAGGAATAGTTGGTTACTTGGAGTGTTTGTTAACCCCAGAACTCTACCTGCTCTGTGCTGCTGTATGTCAGGGCAATAGCTGAGTGGGAGACACCTTATCACACTCACTCCTGGCTCTTCCCCATTCCCAAACTGGCCTGGGTAAAGACAGATTCAAGGACTTGTCTTCTTTGCATTCCTAAGGAAATGAGGACAAGGATTTGGTGCGGTATTTTCTTGAAAGGCTGTCTCTTTTCACGGCTTCCTCCAGGACTCCAGCTTTTCCCAGCCAGTTTCTGCATAAGTGGGTTGYTCCTTTGGGAAGGTGGAAGTTAATTTCTCATTATTATCATGCATAGATGCAGAAGATGGAAGTTAGTCCCCTCCTGTTGTCCCTTAGCTCCATGATAACTTCATAGACAGAGAAAATATCCTGCAGGTGAAAAATATCATCCCTGAGGCTGTTTGCAGGAGTCATTTCTCAGTGTGGTGGRTGGCAGGGATGGAGGGCTCCTGTCACCCAGGCACTGGGAGCAGCTTTGGCTGTGCCCTGGTGAGGTACAGGAAGGGTCTGGTGTGTGTGGTACATCTGCTTTATGGCAGCTTTATGCATTAAACATCCATATTTCTGCTTTAAATWCCCTCCTTGGATTAGAATTGCAATAAATGCAGATGATAAAATAAAAAATAACTCTTCGAGCCATGGACCTTCTCAAGGAATGGTTCTGGCTGATCTTGCTCTGTTATCCTGAAAAAGAGGCTCCTTTGGATTTGCAGTATTTGCAATTCCCTTTTGGCACCCCCAGCTCCTGAGGCACTAAAACGTAGTTTTCATTAACTGATATGTCTGACATTTACCACATCTCAATGTGACAATTTAGAGGGAACTGGTTAAACTGAACAGCATTTTTAATATTGCAATAATGTGATTAGGAGAAAATCTTGGTCCTTTAGGCCAGAAGGACCTAAATTTGAGCACAAATGGAGAGGCAGATATGACCCTTCAGTTGACCAAAATACCCTTATCTTAACTTGTTTTCTGTTTATTCCCTTTTTGCATCTGGTTCCTGTTCACCATAAGATAAGTATGTRTAGATTTTTATTACTCAGGTAAGGGTCTGAATCCAAAAGAAACAAAACACCTTCAGTCCAGGATTTAGAGCCAGAGGTCAGTACACGCAACTGAGTTTGGTGTCAAATCCAAAATGACATCTCTGGAAAATCTTCCCTGAAAATCCTATTTCCTCTGTTCCTCCTTCTTGTCTTGCTGAGGGAAGCTCTGGTTTATCCAGTGGCCTGGATCACTCCTGGGTCTGCCCCAAGCAGCGAGCAGGTTCCCAGATCCATCAGCAGCCAGGGATAATTGTTCATGTTAAAAGTAAGTCAGAAAAAAGAATTTAGGATCTTCTTCCTGTTCCTGTAGCAGGAACAATTTGGGTAAAAGTAGCTCTTATGCTGTTGTGGCAATTTGTGGGAGCCTCAGTGGTGGAGAGCAGGGTGAGGGGGAGGAAAGCATCCCAGATCTCATCAATACTTGAGACAAAAGGCTTTCTGCTTTGCAATTACTCTTCCTGTCCTTCCCCCTCCTTCCCCCAGGCCACAGGCAAGAAACCAAAATARGGATTAGGCAGCTTTTAAATGCCACAGGCTCATAAAGGAAAGGAAATCCAGAGCCAATCAAGATTTGCAGCCTGCACTCAGGCTTGTGACTTTGTCTCTCTCATCTGCAAAGGGAAAAAGGAAATCCCCAAATTCAGGCTGAGTGGCAAAACCTCCAGAGATTCAGGCTGGAGTCGCATCTGTCACATGCCCTGGGAATCCCCGGCAGGCCTTGCCTGCTGCATCTTCCCACACCATCATTTGCCTGCTCTGGGCTATATCTGAATGTGGAGGGATGAGCAGGGCAGAACTTCCCTCTCTCTTCTTCCTTACAGCGGGTGAAATACAGCAGCAATGTAGATCAGGTTAAAATTGCGTCTCATCTCRTGAAGTTATCTTTAAAAACCAGCTGCCTTCTGTGAGCCTTAAAGCAGCTCGATACGCTCTTATCAAAATCGAAAACCGCTCCAGAGATCCTTAAGAGATTTTGTTTCATTGGGCTCTATTTTCTATAAATCTCGTTTACTGCTTTGCCAGTGCCCTCTCCCTGTGTTTCTTTTTCATTGCAGAAATCAAGCAGCAGACGCAGTTCCAGCCATGCGGAGCATCAGCGAGGCTGCGGAGCTCAGCTCTGCCCGCCCTGCGTGGCGCTGGGGGTGAGGGAAGCAGGATTTCCCTGGCATCAGAAACCTCCAGCTCCTTTTGAGTGTTTTGTGAAGCTCTGTGTGTGAGTGCAGAGGCAGCAGGCAGGAGATCAGCTCGCTCTGTCTTTTCATTGCCTGCCCTGACCACTCAGGGCACAGCCCCAGCAGTGCCTGGGGGATCTCTGGTGTTGTGAGAAGGGTTTCAGCTGACACATGCGTSGACTAGAATATTTATAGAATAAATATTGAAATGAGATACATAATGCCTCCACTGAATTAATCGACAGTGCTGTCAAACAGATASCGTGGCTGCACTGACACCCCACAATGTTTATTTTCAGGGTGATGCATAGGAGGAGGAGTGGAGGAGAAGCCTCCCCAAGCCCCTTGGTCCAGGCTGCTGGGACGTGGGGGATAGGAGTGGTGTAATTTGGGAGGATGGGGCTTGAGTTTCTGGTGACAAGCAATAGGTATTTGTATGTATGTGGCAAAAATGCTTGCTGTCCCTGCTGCCGGCGCAGGATGCTCACTGCCTCCCAGCTTGGAGGGTTTTGTTATTTCTCAGTGTTACAACAGACGTGCCTCCGTCGTGATTCAGCTTAGCAGACAGCAAAATCTCTCTACACTCAAACTACACTGGCTCCTGTCTGCTGGGCATCACCGTGTCTTTAAGGACATTTCAAATTTCCGTCGTAGTTTTTAAATGGAAAAGGTTTTCTTGTGTCTTTGAAGTTGAGAAGGTGCTCAGAAGGGAGCAGGTTACTCCCTGTCTAGCACTGATCTAAGGAGAACAGTGAAACCAATGTATAAGCTCCTGCTTTTATCCTTCCCTTCTTTTTTGCGTGTTTATTGTCATTTTAAGCCAACATCCACCTGGTGCAGCATTAGAGGTGGTTGGGATCTCATTCTGCTGATGTGTTAGCGAGAAAGAGATTATCTATAATTAAATAACAATCCTTTTTCACCTAWATTTTCTTTCCTTCTCATTTTCAGCATGTGGCAGTCAAAATACATTCTGTGAAAATGTTGACTATTTCATTAGACATCCCCTTCTCTTTCTTTTACCTATCACTGGCATTTCCTGCATTAGGTGCAAGATCCTCACGGAAAAGTTYGCAGATTGCAGACATCACTTCAGCCAGGTAACAGCAACAAAAGGGGAACATTTATTTGATGCCAAATTCTGACTGTTGCTGTTCTGTGGAGCTTTTCCCTGGTCTGTGGGACCTTTCACTGTCTGTGTTCCATAGACACTTCCAGTCTGGTTTTGTTGCTTTGTGTAACCCAAACCTGTTTCTTGCTTTCAGACCGCAGAATGGTTCTATGATCCTGTACAACAGAAAGAAAGTGAAATACAGGAAAGATGGATATTGCTGGAAAAAAAGGAAAGACGGGAAGACCACCAGAGAGGATCACATGAAACTGAAGGTGCAAGGAGTGGAGGTAGGAATGTGACAGTGGTGGCTGTGGGTTGTGCTGGGCTGGGAGRTGACAGCTCCCCAAGACACCTCAACCTGAGGCTGTCCACACCATCAGAAAAATTCCTATTTGATGAATTCCAGCTGCTCCCCCTGGCCTGGGGCTTAGTTGCTTGTGGTGTTAAATCATAACTCCCTCCACCTCCAACAAATACACGTGTGTTGTTTATCACTCCTTTGAGCAAACTGAGAGCAGCTTTGTCATCCCCCTGTGCAGCTGCTGGCTCTGCTGTGTGACTGCAGTGTCTCCACACTGAGCATCTTCTGGTAGACTCTGGTTTTTGTAACAGGACCCGCCCAAGGGCAACCCGACACCTCAGGGTGGGTTGCACAGCACTCTGTAACCATGGTAGCTTGAATGGGTCTGGTTTGATTCTCACAAATCCCAGCTAGGTTTTGGTAGCAATTGCTACAATTTGTGTACTGATGGAGTGTTGGTTTTGCACTATGCAGGGGTAGAATTTCTGTTGAATTCAGCCCAGAATCCATGTGTATTTTGAGGCAACCTTTGCTGTGCTGATGGTTTTCAGCTACTCAGACACATTCAGACAAGTGATTTCACCTGAGGCATTTTTTCTGGAGTAAGCCCTTTTGTTCTAAAACATGTCTTTGTTTGACACCACTTTTCTTTCTTAACCTCCATCTGCATGAAAGATCTATTTTGATCACGCTGGTAATTTCTGATGTTAAAGGTTTGCACAGGTTATCCAAGTTTTATACTTAGAAAATGGCAATTACATGTTCTGGTAGCAGAAGCCCACCTGCAGAGCTGTGCCCAGCTCATCCTAAGGCAGCAGGGCTGTATCCCTGACATTGGRTACCAAACTGGGGGCCAAAGTGGTCAGAGGCTGTTAAAATGTGTAATTGCAGTGTTCAGCTGTGTCATTTTGTGCTGGGTATGTGTTTGTTCAGGCCAGGTGGATTTTACAGCTGACAGCCTGTGAGCCTGGCTGGGGTTTGGGGTAATCGGGGTGTCCGTGACAAGCAGAGCTTCACCCGTGTCTGTTTGGCACCTTCCAGGCTCGAATTTGGGCTGAGTTTTCCCTCTTCACCCCCAGTCCTGCCTTGGCAGATGCTGTGCAAGGCACTGTCCCCCCTCCTGTTGGGGTGACARGCACCCCCTGCTCCCCACGTGCTGCTGTTGGTGACACTCCCCCGGCATCCCCCAAATCAGTGCCAGCAACAGGAAAGGGACGAGTGCCCAGAATTCATCTCGTGCTCCAGCTTCCTCCTAGCCCATTTGTCATTCTTACATTCTGTCTGCTCTAATGAGGTTTTGGGGTTTAAAATAGTATTAAATGGATTGCATTATATTACACCAGAGAGGCATAACTTTGTTCCATAATTTTTACATCCAATAACAATGTTTTATTATGACAAGCACAAAAAAAAAAAGTCATCATCACAGAAATGGTGCCTTGTTTTTGTTTCGGGTTTGCAGAGGGTGATGTAATTAATTTCTCTAAACTTTCACRATGCAGAACACTAGACCCTGTGCTGCCCCTTTACCTGTAGTGAGAGGCTGTTGATGACCCTTGGCTGCCACAGAAACACATGAGGAAGTTAATGGGACTTTCTGGAGGGTTATTCCAAAGATGGAACTATCCAGCACTTTAGTGCCTGATGGCATGGAGGTGATGATGATCATGTTGAGCGCAAAAAGCCCTCCACTGAACCCATTAATTTCTGTTTTACTAAAATGTGTCTTCTGGAAAGCAACAAATRCAGATGGGCACATCACAGGAGCTGGAGGAAGTGCAACTTTCAGGGCTTCTCTCCATGGCTGATCACATTTGCCACTCAGGAAAATCATTGTTAAACTATTTGCTTCATGATTTAGATGTGCCAGGATTTGGCCTTCATTCCTACATCCTTCTCCAGCTTGAGAGCCCTTTAGTACCTGATTTTCTATCTTCAAGAAGGTACTGGCACCCCCTAATTCACAGCAATCACCTGGGTGGTCACTGCCAGTCTCTGTTCTGAACGATGCAGAAAAGGTCTGTTTTCGTGACCTCCAGGTGTTTCTTGGGCAGGATGATGTAATTTTAACTGTATTAATTAATTACTCAATCAGTACACCATGGTACTTCACAGGCARTGTTTTGGGTTTAGGTTTCTGATTCCACTCTGAAAGGAAGCAATGTTCTCAACTTGGACACGTAGGCAGCAGATTTAAAATAACAAAAAAAAAGTCTTTTTTCAAATTTGGAGTGATACCGTAGTTAGCCGCATTAGGGTTTAACAGGGCATGAAATAACTGTCTGCCTTGTGGCACTGCCAGATCATCTCTGCGACTCTTGCAGCCAGAAGATAAATAGGGATCATTGTCGCACTGATGGAAAAGTACTTGCAGAGCCGACAGCCAAGAGCATCAATAGCATCCAAACATTGCWCTGGAAATGGCAGCTCGGAGGCAGGGAGGAGGAACACGCTGCCCTGTGAAACTACTGACCAGCCAGTTCTGAACAGGGATTTGTATTAGAAGATTTAATAATTAATTCCTTMCTGAGTGTTGTCACTGTGATGGCTCCTTTGTATTTTCAAGTTTTGGGTAAAGAGAAAAATGTGGTTTGAAATAAAGTCAACACCAGATCCTCAGGGATGCTGATGTCTATCAAAACCAYATAGAAGGATTTGGTGAGCAGCTAAAACAAATTTAGGACATAAATAAGGAATAAACTAATTTGAGTAGGAATACACTCATTTAAATAAATAAGGATTAGGAGGAATAAACTATTTAACCAAGTGGATGTTAAATGAAAACGGCTTGAAATCCTCAAGCTGTTGCCTTGGTTAGCATTGCTGTGCTGGAGGGGTTTGGGTATTACTTGGTTAATCTGATCACAGTCCTGTTAGAAAAGGCTGGATAAACCAGAAAGGAGAAGTTAATTTGGCCTTTCCCTTAATACACCTCTTTGTGCAATTCTTTGTGGAATCTCCGGTCTGTGATCCTTCCTAAAATTCTAATTAATTAGGATCCCTGGTGATGTGTTCCTAATCAATTCACATAATTAAAAATTTTAACTAATAAATAATAGTAAGGAGAGTGTTGGAATAGCTTTGCCATGATTCCGGATGGTGCTGCTCTGCTGCCTCAGAGGATGCATTTGTGCCTTTTCTTGTGCTTGAACTTTTCCAAGAGAGTGAAACTGCGCCTTCACGTGAATTCATAGTAAACTGCTGCTAAAATTAAAATGAGGTCATGTTTTTATAGTGAATTTCCTTCTTGTTGTCTGCATTTTGTGAGGTCGACACTGATCGTGCTGCTCTTTATCCTGTGTTGAGAATATTTTAGTGTTTCCAAACCCCAGTTTGGAGAAGTGGTTATGGAGAAGGGCTGTCCAAAGTTTGGGGCAGAGCTCTTCCTACAGTCCCACTCCAAGCACCAGAGCTCCTGTATTTGAAATACCTTGTTTGCTTGTAGATTGGGTGTATGTTTTCTTGTACAATATGATAATCTTTATGAATTCCTTAAAAAAAAAGCCCAACAAAAAAGTAAAACTTGATTTCAGTCTTATTAAGAGAGGAACTCCCTTGTGGAGATGGAGATGCGAAGTATCAATTTTGTATGCAGGACTTGTATTTAATTAATATCATAACAGTCCCTTAACACTATTGCAGATTAGTCCATGAGGACAGGAATGAAAATTTTAGATTATTCAATTACTGCGTAAACCCTGGGACATCACCATCAAAACTTTGTGCAGGTTTCCATAGCATTTGGGTTTTGGCAGTGTCCCTGTGCCCACCCTGATGGCATTAGTGGCTTCTGGGTCTGGGGACACCTGCAAGGATCASACTTTTCCTTTTGGTAAATGACCAAATGGGCTCCTCTGCATTGTGCAAAATAACCCACCATGGAATACTGAACTGCAGAATGGTTTTACATCTCTCCACTCGCTGCTGTTGTGGGTGRAATGTGCTCAGTTGTCACGGGAGGGTGGGAGCAGCCCTAATCTGGAGAGTGATTCCTTGGGCAGCCTGAGCCAATTCGCTYCAATTCACTTTAATTTACACGGGCTTTGCTCGCCCTCAGAGGTGATCTGTGCAGTTTGCAAACTAATTAGGATCRCATTGTTCAGTCAGTCTCCTTAATGCATTCCAGAGAAATACTGTGGAATGGCTTTGGAGGAGAAAGGAGAGTTTAATGTGAGAGGCTCGCTGGAAATATGACACACGCGTGAGCATACACAAACACGGGAGAAACTGCTCATGAGGAGGGGCAGTTTTACACCGACCTGTTCTTCATCATTGCTGCAAACAGCATTGTCCTGACACCTCTCCTGAGATTTGACTGATCCCCTTTTTAACCAGCCTCTCTCTAAACCTCCTGTAGCTCATTAGAGACAGCATTTCCCCACCTTTGCTGTAGCAAACTCACCTTTTCTGTGACACACTCACCTTTGCAGTGTGCACGTCTCCAAAATGGGCACCACAGGCAGTTTCTGGTGCAGAAATGTGGAGGTTTTGACTGCTCATGAGCTGTGGTTGGGATTTATTCCTGTTCCAGCTGGTGTTTACGGCACCTGGAATGCAGGGTTGTGATGGCATCTTAACGATTCCCGTGTTGGAGGCAGTCCTGGGAAATGGGAGCATTGTTTTGCTGTTTCTGAAGGGGAGTATGGATTATTGTAAATCCGGAATGGATCTCCTGGGAGTCTCTTCAGAAGGGAACATACATATCAATAATCCTTTTGTATATCAAGGTCCTGATGTATTCTCCTGCAGTAACATAAAGTCACAGCAAATTCTCTTGAGTTTTGGCATCTTTTCCTAACGCCCTGTGCCTGTCCAGGACATTTCATTCTTCATGAGACACATAACATTCCTAATCCTTTAATTATCATGGCTTATTCAGCTTCATCAGTAAAAGTTTTCCTGGTGTCTGGGTGTCTCAGAATGAAGGTTCAGCTGATATCAGGGCGTTGGGGGATGCTCTGCCTGACAGGAACCCTGTAGGCAAATTCTGCCCAAGTCAAGGGCAGCCACTGTCCCTGCAGTGCAAGGCAACAGGTTTGCAGCAGCGCTCAAGGTGTAATTGCTCTGTAATTGACTGCATCACCGTTTTCTCCCCTGTTTAATAAATAGCGTGAATAAAGCTGAGCCACATGTGGTAGGGTTGTAATTCAAATCCCATTCATTGAACTCTGAGCATTTTTCATTTAGCATGTAAAAAGACAGTTTCGATGTAAATGATTCCAAAAGGATCTCTGCGGGCTAATGACATTAGCATCAGGCTAGATTGGAATTGTTGAGTAAATTGATGCTGCAACTACACCCTGTGCTGGGGGCRGAGAGGGAACCTGGGACCTGCAGTAGTGGAAATGTCCCTGCTGGTGGCAGGRTGTCCTTGAGGTCCCTTCCAATCCCAATGATGGGTCTGTGGGGATGTCAGATAGSAGAATCCTCTGCTTACAGGGAATCTTGCTTGCAAAGCAGTGCTAGACATGATACTGCTTTTTGCACCCCCAAAACAAAACAGTGAAACAAAAAAATTTAATAAATATATAGATACACTTTTCTRTTATTTAGTCATCCTTATGAAAGAAAGCATTAGAGCAAGTATATAGACACAAAACAAGGTGGAAGGCCCCCCTGCACCCCTCTGAAAAGTGATGCTCGTGTCGCCTCACGGGCTGCACAGCACAAACACACATTGACATTTATATTGACTATTTCAGTTTAGAGAAATTCGAAATTAAATCTATTTTCTGCCAGCTCTGTGGGAAAATCCATTTACGAAAACACAATCCAATAGGAGATCTAAAGATCGGTGGCCAGAAATGAAATATATTGAGAATAAAATATGTGGAGATTGGATTGCTGGCTCTGTGGTCCGGGTTTAACGTGCTGGGGACTGGGATGGGAATGGRAGGGTACTGGTACAGACTTCATCCTTGGGTTAGCAGTGTAGATGAGACAGTTTACAGCAAAACAAAATAAACATCAGTGCTTTTTGGACCAGTCAGTGGTCAGCATTTACCTTTTTGACCACRCTTTCTGTGCGTGCGTGGACAAATGTGAGCTCCAGACAGCATCTGTCCCTGGAGGTGGCACCTGGAGAAGGGTCAGTGAGAGCCATGCTGCGAGGAGAATCCRCGCCATTCCTCACAAGATTAAGAGGTTTCCTGGTTCTGTAGGGATCCCTGTGATTGCAGGGAGGATCCAGATGCTGGAGCAGCATGTGCCTTGTAATCTTGTAATTGCATTGTGGGCTGTGACAGAGATAAGGGCTTCCACGGGAAGCGAGGAGCCTCGGTGGCTCTGCCTTCCCTGCCTGGCTTTTAGTGAGCTCCTTTTTTATTTATCTATTTCTTTATTTCGCTGTGTGTTGGGCAGGAAGGCAGACCTCGTTTGCTGTATTGTTGCTAATTCTGTATGTGTCAGGGGTGCATTAAACGTTTTAATTTCCTGTTGGAAAGTGGGATATTGCTCACCAAGGTGTGCATGGGGAAGGGGAGCAGGGAGAGCAGGGTTTTGTGTGAAGATTTGAAGTTGCTGGAGTTCCTAAACACAATCTGGCGGTGTCCCCAGCAAGCAACACAGACATAGAACCTGGCAAAAGGGGATTTTAGAATGTGGACCTRYCCMGCATGAATAGCCACCCCTTTGTAGRGGTTATTTAGGGTTATTTACTCCCCTTTTTGTAAGCACAGATAAGAATTAGAGGGTGTTAGGACACYTTTTGGACATAAAAAGCATTAATTGCCCACTAGTATCCTGGGGTGARATGAAAGGGAGATGTGATGGAGTGGAGCAGGGAAGGGCTTGGCAGTGCCAGCAGCAAGGGGTTCTCTTGGTTCCCAGCCGGGATCTGACCCAGGAATTAGTGTGAGGCAGGAGCTGTGCTCTGAATCTTGCTGTGTCTGCTGTAGGTCAGATTGAAGTTGCCGGGGGAGACGGCTGTGCTGYCAGTGCTACAGCAGGGAAGCCCGAGTGACCCTGTTGGCAATACAAGCAATGCAGAAAGTGTGAATTACTGTATTTCGGGGAGAAAAGCTGCTTTTCTACTCTCTGCTTTTCCTAAACCCACCGCAGATGTTGGCTTACATGCAGCAGTTGCCTTGTCTTTGCAGMACACCTTTTCCTYGGAGCKGTGGGATAACGCGTTCCTCCGCTCCGTTGTTCCCATATTTCTGCTGCCATCGCGTGGCTGCCGGGGATCAGCAGCGTGTTCCGTGTGGAGAGACCCCGCTGCTGTCCCGGGGGGGCACAGACCCCAAACCCTCCTGCTCGGTGTCGTGGTGATGCTCTCCTGTGGTCCCTCTGTCCCCTCTGTCCCCAGCTCGGTGTCCGTCTGTCACCGCAGCGCTTGGTTCAGCGTTCGGCGAGCTCTCACTGTGAGGCACAGGAACTCTGAACACTTCTATAGTGAAGAGTTCAGGCATCCAAATTATCAATAAAGATTCTGACATGCCAATGCAAAGCCTGAGGGCTGTGGGGCATGTCCCAGTGCCTTTGCTGGGGGAAGCACTGGTGGTGGTGGCAGGGCTGGGTGTCCCAGCGCCTTTTTGCTCCACCACTGACCCTCTGCATTCCCATCCATCTACACCGGGCAGTTCCACACTGCTGGAACTGCTCCTTGGCACTTGCCACAACAAATAACRTGGTGTTTTTCCATTAAAAGGCCCCGTGCTCCAGAGGACTGCAGCGTCTTAGAGCACTATAAATATGTTTGTGAAGATTCTGCCTTCTGTCTGACCCCAGACACTCTCTGATACTGCGTGGGCGTTTCTGTTGATGGTTACACTTTGCCTGCAGTTTTTGTGTGCTTGTTGCCATGAAGAAATCTTGAATAAAAGCAGGATGAGGCGACACGAGCGTGCTGGAGCACTGTGAGGGGGATTTGCAACGCCTGTGACTGCTGCACTGCCTAATCCTCCTGCTGTACTTCCTTCTGAATGTGCATGGTGGGAGCAATGGCTTGGCCCTTCTTGTCCTTCTGCTGGTCAGGCTCACTGTTGTCCCTGGGGATAGGTTTCCATTGCATGTGTAATGTCCTACCGCAAGCAGAACAGTTTATTTTAACATTTTCCTCCTAAAAGGAAGCATGATTTTGAGTTTAAAAAGGTGAAATGCCATCTCTTTTCCTGCGTCCTGTGTACTTCCCTCCACACCTGTGAAGAAGACATGGTTAGACTTCAGTGTCTCTTTAATCTCTCCTTGTTGGAATAATAAACAGGATATTTATAATGACAAAAACATGATCAATTTTCATGTATTAAATCATGAACTTTCCTTGCTGAGGTTTCTACCCCCAGYTCCAAGCCCGGTCTAAACCCACCATCCGACCTTGTTTCCATTCTCAGGGCAGGCAGAGGGAGCTCCCAGACCCCAAATGCCCTTCCTGCCTTGTATGTCCCACATTTGAATTAACCCTTCTTGAACTATCATAGCTGCATAAAATACACAGAAGGGTTTCAGTCACAAACCCAAAATCTAAAGGTTTATTAAYGGCTGGAGGGAACTAGAATTTAATATTTGTCTGTTGTCTTGTCAGTTTTCAGCATTTAGAAGCCCAGCAGCATGGGAATGATTCTATATATAGCAACTTTATTTGAATAGACCGCATAGCTTCAAAGTAAATATTAATTCCATTATGCTATAAACTGTTATTTATCATGACAGAAAGCCATAAAGTTACTTTACTGGAGTACAGCCAGTAAATTGCATCTCCTAGATGAGATACAGCACATGTTGAACTCCAACAGCAATTACCCAACACACTTTATACATGTTGGTGTGAAACATGCTCCAACATGAGCCAAGCTTAGGCTTCTGTGGAAAATCCTTTGCAGCCATCATGGAGCCACAATGATGTGTTGGCAGGAGATGGCACCGGTGTCTTCACAAGCACTGGTCAGGATCAGGACACCATTCCATGGAGTAGGGACTCACTGATGCCCCCTCTTGCATATTGTATATTTGACTTTTTAATTACCTAAATTACTCATTAAAAGCACCTCATAATTGCCTGACTTCAACGTATGGCAAGAAGTCTAGGTTTCAGTTATGCTTTTTTTAAAAAGACGTTGGGCATTTAGAGTTGATCACTGACAGGATGGATTTTCTCCTGCTATTGTCCTAATTGCAGGTGTGTGTCCCTAGCAGAGGCAGGGGCCACTGGGGAACGTGGGCAGGGCTTTATCCTTCTCCATGAAGTTTGTGTGGGGTTGTGCCAATGCCAGCAGCTTCCACGTGCTCTGGTTTGATCTGGGATCAGTCACTCTTCGTGCACGAGCAGCAGTGCAGGAGTGGGGACACTTCCAGCTCKGCAGTGTCCTGGGAGGAGAACACATCGATGGAGCCACTGCTGTGACAGGGCAGAGGATGTTGCACAATATTACAAATTTCAGTGASTTTATGAAGGCTATCACTGATTGCAGTCTTCAGTGGGGACTGACCTTCAGCATAGATTAGATCTTCCATTTTATGGCAGAAAACAATATCAGGGAAACATTAAGGCTCATCAGCAGTTGGATGCGCTTGTGCTAGCAGAACAATGAAGGCTGTCTGCCAAGAATTATTGACTTCTTGTTGTCTTTTATCCACAAAAATAACTCTTCTTATATATAACCTATGAGAGCTGTGCAGTGACTKCTCTTAGAGGAAAACCCCAACAGAGTATGGAATAAAATAGTTACAAAGAATTTYAGGTTTAGTTTCTTTAATGACTGAGAAATGTCAGCCACCTGTGCACCAAGCGTTGCCCTAAGCAGAAGRAGAATATAAAGTTCATTGTATCACATTTGTAAATATTTTATRTATTTTTGTGAGAATTGGAGAGAGAAAAAGGCTCATTTAATCAGAATCGTCTGTAAGATCAACTAGATTGCCTTCAAYACCAGGAAGATTAAAACTGTGAGGTTGGCATTGGAGAACTTTTCAAATATCAAAGGATTGGCTCAGCATGCAACCAAACCAGTATTTGAATTGTAAAAACACCTTCAAAACTGTTCAACTCTTGATTAAACAAACAAAATCAGAAGTGGATTGGGGATAGGTCATGATTTTAACATTAGATTATCAAAAGAAAGATGGGTAACAGTTGTTGAAAGTCCATGCTAGGAGGAAAACCCCMAAGCAGAATATTGTTAGCTGTAATGTTCCTTGATATCCTTGATATCCTGTAACCAGGAGGACACATTAATTAAAATACAGATTGCAAGGTCAAGAGGAACAGCTRGGATCATCTGGCCTGCACAGCACACATTGGAAAATTCCACCTGCTGATGCCTGAATTCAGTTGTGCCTTTATCTTCCAGAAAGATGTTGGTTATAATTTAAAGATGGGCAAAGACGGAGAGCTTGTTGCATGGAATGATCCAAGGGGTGATTGCTTGTGCTGGTCAACCAGTTTGTATATGGCTCTGTCCCCTCTTTCCCACCTGGCTGAAGGTGCCATGWCAGGTTGCTCCAAGCCCTTTAGAGTCCAGGAAAGGTGGCCTGTCCCTCTTTGCTGGGTATGTGATGACTGGGGTTGGATGTACGTCCCACCCGACCACGGATGGGACAGGAAGGGAAGTGTGGTTGAATCACTGARCCAATTCCCAGCCCAGATGACAAGGAATTGTGTGACAGGCTGTGCTTCAACACGAGCATGGTTGGTACAAACAAGCCCAGATGCCCTGGACACAGGGACAAGGCAGGGGTGGAATTGGGGTGTCAGAGGCTGCTGACAGATGGCCTTTGTCAGGAGCACAGGTCTGAGTTGGCACAGCTGGGGACCTGGTGCCAGCCAGGACGTGAGTCAAGGCCATGCCCTCTCCAGTTCCCTCAGCGAGAGGCTCTCAGAAACAGAACCTGAATTTTAATGTGTGTTTATGAAATGCTTTTGGTGGCATCATATGACAGGCAGATCAGTTCTCTGCTTTCCACTGTGCCACATTACTTTTTACCTTGTATTTCTGATTGGTACAGTTTCTGCCTCTTCTCTTGTGCAAGGTGTTTTAAAACAGAATCTTCGTGGCTCTTTGCAGAAGACTATGGATTTCCTTCAGCTTCTATTGCTGAAAGCTTTCCCATGCTCTGGTAACGCCCTTCTCCCTCCAGCAGCTCCCCTTGAACCACTGATGCCCTCAGCACTCTCTGCCTGCCATCCCAATTCTGTCACCTTTTCTTTGGAACCCATTGGTGGCGCCTTGGCTCTTTCTGCATCTCTTTCAAGACCATTTTTTTCTCCATGAAGTTTTTTGAGTTTTGCCTTGTTGACATGTTCTTGTCCCTGATTTCACTCTGGTTTCTGTAATTTCCTTCATCCCTCCCAGTTCTGTCTCCTTGTTCATCATCTCTTGTCTCTCCAACCCTGTTCATTGGAGGTTGTATCCAAGGTATTTCTTCCTCTGCCCTTGTTCATCTTCCCTGTCCTTGCTGCATGTTCTTTGGGACACAAAATAGTCCTTGGTGTTTCTCAGTTAGTACCACATGCCTGTGAAAGGTGTATAAATGATTAACTGCAATGATGGTAAAATGTAGGGCATGGTGTGTTTTTTGACAAGAACTACATTGCTGTTAAGAATGTGTTTTGCTTCCAGTATTGTAAATGTCTTTCGCCAACTAAAAGGCGCGTCTAGGACCTTCACAAAAGTCCTATTTTTATTGCATGAGGCTCAGGGTAACAAGCAAGACCTTGAAACGCTCTCTTAGTGTGGGGAAAGGGTTTTTGTTGTTGTAAATAAACAGAACTACTTCTGGCTCTGGATTTTGGAATTTTCCTCCCTGAGATCCTTGAGGAACTTGTTCAAGTAATGGGCTGTCAGGGGTGCACAGTCCTTTTCGGTCATTACATTTTGGGCGTCATAATTTGAGTTCTTAATCAGATAACCAKCACACATTGGGACATTGGGTCTGCCTTGACTTCAGGTCTGCCTTGACTTTGCATGATTTACGGTCATTTTTTGAGTTTGGCWTCATCAAAACATCCTGAAAAAGCATGGATGAATCTCAAGTGAAGAATCACAAAAACTCCCCTTCTCTCCATACTCTGGTGCCCAGGTAAAGTGTTTTCTACCCAGACTCTTGGAGGAACATGCTTATTTCATGAATCACTTCAGGGAGAGGAGCAATCCCCACTAGGAAGCCATCAAGAAAGGTGGATTTTATTATATTTTGTCAGTTAAAAAAATGCAGCACAGTTAATACTTCTCCAAGTCCTGTGGGACCTTGCTGACTAATGTGAAATGACAGTTGTCACAATATTCCGTATAAATACCCGTCTATTTGCAGGTGTCTGTTCTATTTTTAATGTGATCCCACCTTTCTTGCTGTGAGGGAGAAAGGGATGATCGATGGACCCTGCACCTATGTCTGTCATTTATSTTCTTCTGTTGTTTATATGAATTCCAGGGTTTTAATGCACTTGCTGGCCTATCACTATAATCTTTATTTATGTAATTTCACTGTCAGGTATGGGTGAGGTGGTGCTGATGGCTTGTGGTGGCATGGGCAGTGGGGGACTCAGCTGGCATGCTGGAGCAGGGTCAGACCACGGTGATGGGCTGGGAGAGTAAGACTTGAGGAAAAAAACAAATATAAATAAATGAGGAGGATTTGTAATGTCACGAGTGAGCAGRTACAAGGACAGCTTCACACCATGGTTTGATAAATTTCAGGCTGTTTCTTTAGTTACACTTTGACATGTCTGAGCTGTATGAAGCAAACACCCTTAGGTCACAGCTATTTTTTTCTTGTGTGTAACTTTAAGCCCTTCGTGTGTTCATTTCCATATATACATATCTGTTTGTAGCCACACATATATTTACACTGCCATAACTTGCTTGCACGCATTCAGTGAATTATTCATGAGGGACATTTTGAATTTTGATTCATCAGCATCTTGCATCACGCAGGCTGTAGATGTACCTCTGACCTCAAAGGCAGGAAAGTTTGTCACGGCATGGGCAATGTTTGCTTCCTCACAATTCTTACAGGAGCTTCTTTTGAGCCTGGCCAAGGGCAAACCCGCAGTGCTCACCCTTTTCCCTTCACCAGCAGAACATAGGGTGGTGATGCACCCATCCAACTGATTCCTGCTCCCACAGCACCTCCTKATTTCTGGAGCCTGATTAGGGAAGCCCCAGCACCAGTGCTCCCAGTTTGACCCTGTGGATTTGGCCCAGTGACTGCTGGTGGAACACGCTGTCTGACGGATGGATGCGCCGTGCCAGGTTTTGGCAGCCTCAGACAGCCTTTTGCTTTTGAATAAAGCATTTCTGTAGCCTGCTCAAAAATCTTCCAGTGGTGTTTACATTTTAATAGGCACTGCTGTAGAATGGAACATATTTTTATTGCTTACATTTATCAGCTGGAGCAAAAGCCGAGTGCCTGGGTACAGCTTTGCAGGGAATTTGCTCTTCTAAGTAATCAGTACATAAGACTATTTAGGAGAAAATACCGTCGAATTTTAACTTGTCACAAAACCATGCTGTGCCTGCATTTGATTGCCAATATACATCATCGGAAAGAAATTCTTTTTAAAAATAGAATTTTCAGCAGTGTCAGCATGGAGTAAAATGAGTGGGAAGTAGAAAGTCACATTTCTTTGTTGCATGCTGAAAGGGAGACCTCTAATACYGTCGTTCTAAAAAGCAAAATTAAGRAAAGTATGTAAGCTTTGAGTGTGTTTGTTCAAACACATTTGTTGTGGAAGGCTGGTTCACCTCTGTGACCACCCTCATGGCTGTTTGGTACTGAGGGGGGTCTGGCAGGGGACACAGGGAAGGGGACACCGGTGCCCAGTGAAGGGGTTTTGGTGACATTTCTCCTTTGTGGTGGGAGCACCTGCCTGCTCCCATAGCTGAAGAGTTGGTTTGCAGTCAGAGGRTGGTTCCCTCCAGCCCCTCCAGCCATGGAGTGAGCAGTGGGGGCTGCCAGTCCCCTCCCTGGGACAGGATGTGCTGCACAGGGCGATGGCCATGCTCTGCATGGTACAGAGCAAACAGCCACATTCCCCAGGGAAACAKCTCCATCCTCTCCTGACCTTCCCAGGAGCCAGCTCCTTCAAACCTCGGATGCAATTTAAAAATACACTCACCAGGTGTTTGCTGGAAAACAGCTACTGCTGGTGGGAGCAGCACACAGGCTGAGGGCGGGGATGCTGCACCATGCCCATTCCACAGGCTGGCACTCCYGCTGCTGATGGGGCACAGCAGAATTTCAGAGGTGCCTCCCTTGCCAGGCTGGAGCAAATGGCTCTGGAGGCAGTGACACATCGGCACATCTCATCCCCTGGCATCTGGTGTGCTGGTGAGAGCTGGCTCTCCAACCAGGACGTGGCGTGGCGTGATTTAGGAGGATGCTCAGCTCYTGCAATCTGCAGGCAATTTGGGCTGATGGATCTGCTCACTGGAGCTGATKCGGGTCTGCTCAGGACAAGCAGCTTTGTCTGCAGAGCTCCTGCTTGGGAACATTTCAGCAGTGGTTTGGGTGATGGATGAGCGGCATCCCACCAGCCATGGGTTGCTTTARAAAGTTAATCAGGCGCTTAAAAAACTTATTCAGGTACTTAAAAAAGTTAAACTAAAGATTTGTTTTGGGRTAGAATATTGAGTCATTACTCAGACTCTGTTTTCGGTTGGGTAAAGGGAATGCTGATGAATTTAATGCTCTCAAATCAATTTCTTTTAAAACAAATTGACTTGATGTTTTGCTTAGTGTGACAATCTGCAAGCAGCAAACACCTATCGGCACATTTACCAAAGAAAAGTATGGATTAAATTGTAGTTAAAGTAGAAGTTAATTTTCAATACGTAACAATTCCAAGCTGTTTCAGTCRTCCATGTTGATTTTCCTCTCTCAGTGCCTGCAGGAATGTTTCTCCTGTTCCAAATGCAGACAAGGGCCCAGGTCCTCTGGCAGGGGAGGAAGGCAGCTCAGAAGCCTTGGCTGGCTGTGACAGAGGGAGAAAGGAARGGGAGGAGGCCCAGCATGCAGCTCCCTTGGTGTCCCTGAACAGTCCTTGCCACAGTTCCAGCACCTTGGGTGGATGGCTCACCAGCTGCCCTGAAACCAGAATTCTGCCTGCAGAGACCTGGAACTGGAAAGACATGAAGTTAGGAGATGGYAAAGAAATAAAAGTGTAACTTAATKRGRGTTTAAAACAGCAGTTTTTTCTGACCTCAGCTAAATGACCTCCCAATAAGTAATTCCCTTCCTGAAGAAACAGTGACATTTTCAAGGCATTAATGATGGGGACTTGGCAGCAGCTAACTGGGATGGGTTCAGAACAGCTGAGAGATCCTTCTGCCCTTCTCTGCCCACCAGCATCATCCTCAGGTGTTATCTGCAGGAATTGGGGTGGCTTGGTCAGTGTCCAGCAGCTCCTCCACACTGTGCTCCATCACTGCTGTCTCTGCCTGGGTGCCCTGCCTTCTCTAGGGAATAAATAAAKCTTTGAAAGGAATAACTTTGGTGGCTCGCACAGCAAAGTGAAGATAAAACGCAGCAGTGATAACAGAAGTGGTTATTATAATCTGCCTGCTCTCTAAAATGGGAAGGGACGTTTGATTATTGAGGTTAAGAAGTCTCCGTGTCASTGCTAATGAGTGTGGTGTCACAAGGATTCCTTTTTGCACCACTTTCTCTTTTTTTTGTCTTCATTTCTTGGTGTTTTTCACTTGCTCCATCTGCTTCATGGCCTTTTGGATTGTRTCTTCCCACCTTGGTAGGGATAATCCATCAAATTCCAGAGTGTCATATTATTAAGGCTGTGTGGTGCCCTTTGAGCCTGGCAGTCCTGGCCTCGCTGGCTGAAACGTGCATCACGTGCCAAGAGCCCTGTGGATCTATTTCTTTTGACCTCTCTCACAGCTAAAATATTGTCCTGTGGATATCAGATGAAAAGGGTACAACCCTATTTCTTCAAAGATCAGCCAGTCTAGCCCAGAGGCGCAATAAAATTCCAAACTTTGCTTTTAGGAATCATCTTTTCTAAGTAATATTTTTCAGAGTTAAGTGGTAGGTACACAGTTGAGAAATAAAATACCAAAGCTTCATGCCTTGGAGCTGTGTAGGGTTTATGTCGTGGTAGTGGCTCGATTTCATTAAGAGTTACATGATGTAAAGAGTGTCCTCTGTTGTGAGGAAGGTGYTTCAGCACTGACTTAGTCCAATCTTGCTGCTGCTTCTCTTGTAACAAGAAGTGGTGTGCAGTCTGCCCACAAAAACCTTCAAATACTTGGCCTGAAGCTCTTGGCCTCGGTGGAGAAGCTTGTAAGTCGCTCACATGAATCTAAAGAACTCTGAAATAGCGGGATCTGTTGTTAGAGAGTTGAAGTAAAGGCAGACACATTGGAGTGGCCCTGGTCAGGAGGACCCAGCTTGATCATGCAGACCCTGGCCACAAACATCCCGGTCCATGAGCATCCTGGTCTGCCCTGGGTGAGGAATTCCCACACTGGGCAGAGAATACAGAGCTGCTGGACCAGAGCCTGGGTCTTGTCGGGATGTTGGGTAAATGGAGAAAGCCTCACTTCAGGTTCCAGCAGTAAGACTCTGCTGGTTTCGTGCACARAATGGGCTGTCTGTTGCTAAAACAGACTCTCGCCGTCTGCCTGTGGGTCTTGTGCCATCAGCAGCTGCGTTCACGGGGAGGTTTTACGGCCACGTGGTGTCAGACAACAAATCCACGCTGCCATGYGAACCTGGTCATTAAGATTCTGTGCTTTTGCCTGCTAATGGTACCACAGAATAGTGATAATTATACGAAGCATCATTTAACATCATTGCCAGTGTGCTCTTTGTTTATTTATACACATTCGTATTCACAGTCAGCAGAACCCAGGCTCTAAAAAGCTCACAGTGAGAGGAATGTTCCAYGGCTCTCACTCCGTTAGGAGGCTGCAGGGATTGTTATTCATCTCGTTATACCTTGGGCCATTTTCTGAGTTGCCCAAGGGACCCTCTGCTTCTTTTTATTTTTCGGTTCATCCTTGCAAATCAGGAGGACCAGTTCCCAAAGATAATGCCTGCCACTACTCCCACYTTCCTAGGAATCCTTTAAAAGTTCATTAAACTTTTTACAGACATAAATTCAGAGTGCTGAAAATTGCTGGAGTTTAGTGTGGGGAGAATAAAAAAGGTTTTTCTATTCCTGATCAAGTGGTCTGATTCTGTTTTAGTAAAACAATCTGGATGGCTGAAGCAGGGCTCCTGTCAGGAGGGCACTGGGTTCAGAAAATGTGTGTTGGCTGCCAGCACCCTGTCATTGTTCCAGAGTCAATCACATGGGGTGTATCATGCCACAGAGGCAGTGCCAGCAGCTCCCTCTGGATTTGGGTGGGAGAATTCCGGCAGGTTTTTTATCTGCATCTACCGTGCAAACATTAAATCACGGTTTTGAAATTGTCARAGTGAAGTGGTTGGGTACTTGAATCACTGATGTGAATCTCCACCCAGCTTGTAGCTCTGATTCCCAAACTGCTGCCAACATCAATGCCTGATTTGCATTATTTTTTTTTTTTTTGCTGGTGGTTGCTCCTGTTGTTCTTGGATAAAAACCTAAATATCCTAAGTATTTTGGGACTTTATAAATCCTGTAGATGTATATGTGGAATTTACCCTGACTCTGCAATGAACTTCATTTAATACTTACTGAAAAACCACATTAAGGAGGATCACAGTCATGCTCCTGTCAATTCTGTGGAATGCAGGAGGCCTTGATGGTTTCTCTGCATGGGGTTGAAACTCTTTGACATGTTAAACAAGATATGACCTTGGAAGTAAACGTGTCCGTTATCTGGAAGTCATGGAAGCAGACAGTAAAAATGGACTGTATTTTATTTTACAAGGAGTCAGGGCATGACATGCTGTTCATAATTAGTCATAAACTTATCTCTGCCTGACTACTTTTTATGATGTTTTTATTTTTTATTGATATAATCATGCTTATGCTGATCATTCCTCGGAGGCAATAGTGGGCTCACTCCAATAGAAGCATCTCTTATTTTGCCAGTGGGATCTTTCTGGGTTCTCTTGGTCTGGGCAGYTGGTAGCAGTGACCTGGCTGATGTTTGAACTCATTTTTCTGAGTGCTCGCAACGGGGAAAAAAAGAAACCAGTTGCACTTTGTTTCCTCTGGTAAAGAGGGGACTGTTGTTGGCTAGCACAGAACTCTCCTGGCACATTCATCACACGACAAGGACTGTTCCCCAGGTAGAGGGGAGGAGGTTCTCCCCTCTGCTGCATTGCTGTGGTCACCGACTCCCTCTCCCTGCTGCTTTGGAAGGAGCAGTGCAGTCCCTGTTCATGTCCTCAGGTGTTGGGAAGCTGGATAGGGAAGGTTTGCTGTTAGACTCTGCTAGATTTAACTCTGGTAGATTTAAATTTTCCTGTTACAGCTGATGCACACTGTGACCTTGGCTATCTTATTCTGGGTGAGATGTGGGAACTAGGGTGAAAAGTCTGGGTAAGCGAGAGGCTGGGTAGGTGAGCCATGAAACTTTTCCATTTCATCTTCACTTTGCAGGCTGGCTGTACTTTCCTGGCACGGGCATCCTCAAAAGTGCTCTGCAACACTGAAATCACTTTGCAAACTTTTTGCTGTACCTGCAGGAGACCTTGGACTATAAAAYAGCGTTTTATTATCTGCATAACGCTGGACTCTTGCAGTAATGCCAATGTCAGAAAGATTGTTAATAAATAATGAGCAGCAGAATGAGCCAAGGGTTGACCTTTTGTGGAGCACCATCTGTCACTGGAGCAGCACTTGATCTTTACTTCCAGCGCTGAATTCTTTTTCCATCCCCCTTGGGGGATATTGTAGGTTTCACACTTTATTAATAGCTTTTGTCTGACTTGTAACAACTCTTGTAAAATTGAGAGGTTCCCGACTTTCATGGGAGGCAAATATTTGGGGAACTAAATCATGGATGTTTGTGGAACTGCCAGTGACTATAAACAACCCTCCTCAAGCCAACTGTGTGTGGCTAAGGAGAGCTGCTTGGAAACATCCCCAGATCCCATGAGGTGGAAAGTGTCTCAAGGCATCCCTGGGATGCTGGATCATAACCTGGATTTATAGGTGCTGTGTTTTCTGCTTTCTGTATTATCTGGCAATGGGAAGGTTAAGAAAGGGGGCAAAATCCAGGGAAATAATTTCCTGAGTATTTTAAGCGAGKGCTTGTTTGTGTGCTCTGTAGGAACCAATCCAGCACACAGCAGGAGGCTGCCTGTGGGTGAGCAAATAAGTCATAGCAAGCGCATGCTCTGGTCACCGTGGGGCAAGCATTGTGTCTGTCTGGTCACCCGCTTTGGGAGCAAATTACCAGAAGATAAATGCTYCAGGTTTTCAGGCTGTTCATAAATAAGCACCTGTGAAAAGCACACAGGCTGAGGTGTAAGTGACCCGCTGGACAATGCGGTTCCAGTTTGCTCCCACTGCCCTCTGTGTATCAGTGCCATCAGCTGAAGGAAGTGATAATCAAATGTGATCAGTGCAACATTTCCTTCCTCACTTCTTTGYAGCTCCAAAGTCTTGAATCATAGAAACCAGATGTAGGGAGAATCTGTCAGGTGATTCCTTCTACTGCCAGAGCCAAAGGTGGATTATGCCCTGTGATGTGTTCCCTAATGCTATGCAGAACCTCAGATGTTCCAATTGATGAAWCTTCCATCACTGGGCCAGGAGGTGAGTCTAACACATGATAAATCATCCTGTCACCGAGGCTTCCATGATGTTCTGCCCGAATTGAGGAAGAGTTTTCTTCTTTCTATCTACTATTAATTTCATGCAGTCTACTTTAGTCCTAGTCCAGATGTCTGATGGTTTCTTCTCTGCAGCTTTCCAGCCACGTCCTCCCTCCACCCGCACTGGTATTGGGACAGGGCCCAGCTCCTGGCAGGGGTGGGTGGTGGGGTTTTTTTGGTCATTCTCCATGTTGGTTATTTTGAAGGTAACTCAGATTTGGCTCATTTCAACCTMTGCATCCTGACTCAGCTGGAAAGAGGAGTTTCTCACATGACTCCCTACATACCATCTGAAACTTTAAATGGAAGGATTTACTAGCTCAGTGCCTTGCTGGGTCCTATTTCAGAAGCATCTTCTGCTTTGACTTGGCTGCAGTTTGGATGCAAATCATCCCCCTTCCCACTCGTTAGCACAGGCTTATGGTTGTAATTATATTTGTAGCATTAGAGACAGAGACCAACAGCYCCAGTTGAAGAGTCTTCCCTGAGTGACATTCCTTCAGAATAATTTGCCTTTTGGGCAGCACAGTGTGGTTAAATATAAAAGTGTTTGAAACCAGACTATGGCASTGCTCAGAACTCTTGATTTGATGGGAGAGTGGGGTCATGCTGGGTGAGACGGGGTCCCTGACCCCACCGTCTGGTTCCCTTCCCCGATTGCACCAGGGTTTGTATTTCCAGGAGTTATTTTTGGTCCCAACCACGCATCAGTACCCCTCCAGTTTATTTGAAAAGTGACCTTTGCCTGCATCCTCCTGCTCCTGTCCTCGCTGCACAGTCTCCCTCCCCTGAGAATACGCTGACAGGAGCTCTCTGCATTCCCCGTCACTCTGGAGTAATCTAATAGCTGGAAAAGACAGAAAATTGTAGAAATCTTCTACTTTGTCTCCACTGGGCACTGGCAGTTTTATTTGGTTATATCCAGACTTTTGCTCATGGARCTGCTGCTCGTCAAGATGAGCCACATCCTCCTCCTCCTGAGCTGCAGAAACAACTTTATTTGATTCAAAGTATGTGGAAAGATAAAACTTGAAAGTCAATTGACTTAAATGTGGGAAAAAAATGCAGCTTGGTTATTATGGCGTATGCTAAATTTTAATAGCATTTAGAAAGTGTTTTGTGGGGTAGAAAGAAGCAGCATACCCATCAAAGCTCAGCTGTGTTCTGGTTTATAGTGCAGAACACTTTGCTGCTGCYATCCAAAGGCTTTAAAATGTAATAAGGCTCGGTTGAACCCAAGGGTTCCCAGATCTCTGTAAAGGCACACACACATGGAGTGGAATGAAAGGTTCCAGTGCAGAGCAGGTGGGATCAAGGCAGAGATGCTTTTAGTGRAAAAGCCTCTTTGACTTTTCTGTTTCGTGGAAAATTATCTACTAATGTGTACGACTACTTAAAAAGTCACATTTAAAAAAAAATTTCAAAGGCTTTGAGTATCTATAATGTATTATGGTTCCTCTGTTTAAAAAAACTCACCACAATTGGAGTAATGTACTAATCTATTTTTAAGTATGCTAAAAAAATCAATGAGAAGCTTCAGTTCTTTGGTTAAAAAAGCAAACCTGAAGAGTGAGTTGTTACACTGGCTTGACATCTTGGTTCTTGTTTCTGACTTGAGCAAGCACTGTCACAGCTGATGCCTACTTTTCATCCGTAATTTTGTTTTTCATTGTAATTCTTTTGTAGAGATTCTGGGCTTCCTTGTACAGATTTATAGGCCTTTCATCTTTATACCCTAATAGTATGTTATTATGCACTTTCTGCAAACTACAGCAGAGAATGAAGCTCATAAGTCTCTCCCTGGATTCATTCAGGTGTTCTGTCCTTGGCTGTTTGGGAATCCTACCAGAATGGCTTTCTGGGGATTCTCCAGTCACTGGCCCCATTTTGGTTCCCAGTGGGGAGTAGTTGTCAACCACTTGGGTGCTTTTAGTTTTTAATTTGGGCAAAGATGCAGGTGGCAGATCCCTGGGGAGCAGAATAAAGAGGTTACACAGCCAGTGGTGCCAGGAGTTTCAAGTAAAAATGGTGAACAATGAAACACGCTGACTGGCATCAACAGAATTAGATGCTAGAGATGAGATACTTTGGCGTGTTTGTTGCAGCATCATTCATTAAAATGTAAATTATAATTGTGTAGATAAATCATGTTTCTCATAGATCTCATTCTCCCTGCCAGTGAAGTAGCTACAGCATGGAAGGTTGTTTAGGGTTTTGGATGATGCCTTCAGGGAGTCCCTGATGTCTCATGCAAAAGCCCTTCACCTTCCTGCAGTGCATCATGTGCTGGTGGCTGTCAGGAACTGGAGCTGAGGCTAAATGGAGATGGATCCAGTGTGGTAATGACTCTATTTCCTGTCTGCCAGTGGGTGATTCCTCCAGATTAAATACAGAATGTGTTTCTGTGAATATTTTTTTTACTAATGTTTCATAAAGATCCTCCCTCACGCACACACACCAATGTTATCCCCCACAAAYACACGAGTGGCTGAGGGGGAGACACAGTCAAGAGCCACTTGTCCTTCAGCTTCTCTGGGGCCTGGCTGGGGAAACCTGTGTGTGCTGAGGAGCAGAGTGAATCCTCAGCTCTGAACAGCAACGCTGCCTTTGCTRGAGCTGACTGTGAAACACAGCTCCTGGAGTTGTACAGATGCCCCATCAATAGTGTGGTGGCTCATTGCCTTGGCCCCGGCGCGTGCAATCTCCATTATTTGCACTGCTGGGAAAGGCAGCATTTCCAGCAGATCCACACTACTCCATTTAGCTGGGAACAATGATTTATTCTCCCCTTGCCATCGGACATCCTCTGCTTCCCCKGCTAATAATGAGCCTGGCTGTGAGGAAAGGATGGAAGGGATGCTCTGCTGTGAGGAAAGGATGGAAGGGATGCTCTGCTGTGAGGAAAGGATGGAAGGGATCGTTCTGCTGTGAGGAAAGGATGGAAGGGATGCTCTGCTGTGAGGAAAGGATGGAAGGGATGCTCTGCTGTGAGGAGGGGATGGAAGGGATGCTCTGCTGTGAGGAGGGGATGGAAGGGATGGCTCTGCTGTGAGGAGAGGCAGCACACCAGACATTGGGAGGACAAGCTCCTGCTCCCCATCTTACGGCATTAAAACACATGTGTTCCTTGCCACCACAGTTCCTTGCAGTGAGTTATGAGCTGCTGTAGAAATTTATTAAAGCAGGCTTGATTTCTGAGCAATCTGGCACCCTGAACAGGGCTGTGGGTGGGAGATGTCTCAGTGCTGGTGCTTTTGGGGCAGCGCATCCCCTTCCTCAGACCGTTGTGGCTTCCTCTTTCTTTCATTCATTTGGCTGATGTTGGGGCCTGAGCAGACATGGCAAGTCTTGCCTCAGAGCATCATTCCTTCTCAACTCTTACGAGGGATGCCCTGCCCTGCACTCTCTCCCCACTGGTGTTCCCTCCAGATGGTTCTTCATGCACGTGAGAGAACCAGTGACTTGCAGGTGAGCATAAGGACATTTTTGTGGCTTTGTTTGTTGTTGAGGTGTAGAGATCACATTAAATTTCCCCAACTGAGCACTTCTGGCATTTAGGATAACCTGCTRAGAAGAAAGGCAGGCTGTTGGTCAGGGCAGGGATGGGGCAGGGCACAGGTCAACTGCAGGCAGGACAGCTCTTCCAGCTGTCAGGAATACCTGAGTGTCTGCTGCTGGTGGCACAAGGAACCAGATCCAGGAGACCTTACTGCTGGATGTCTCTGCCTTTTTGGCATCCCCAGCAAGCTTCATGTGGGCTGATGGATGAACTGCCTTCACATGGTCAGTGGGTAAAGGCAGAGGTGCCCTCAGTCGTGTATGGCTGCTCTGCACCTTCTGCWGTGATGTAACAGCTCATGTGTGATGGATGGGTGCAGGGAGCATCCGTATCCCAGGAAAAGGACAGGGAAGGGCGTCCTTGCTCTGCCAATTCAGATGTTTCTGTTCTTTAAAACCTTTCTAACTGGGTAAACCAGTGTGACAGAGCCAGGCCGTGGCTACTCAGGCAAAGGAAGAGATCTGTAGGTGTTTCTGTCCAGCTGTCCTGCAGGAACCTTCACCAGCTGCATCTCTGCTGTTTGTGCCAACACTACAGCACTTGGGTTTCACAGCTGCCTGCACGTGGGGGTTTAGCCATTTGTCCATTCCAAAGCCTGAGCTCCTCCTGGGTCATCGCTTCCCAGCRTGCAGTCTCCTCTCTGGAAGCTCACAATTCAATTACAGGTCCCAACTGACCATTGCTTTCAAGATCTGTCTGCTAGACAGCTTTTAATCCATTAAATGTGTGTGTGTTTTTAACATTCGAATGCTGCTTGGTACTGAGTCAAATGCCRTACAAAGTTTTAAGTGCCTTCCAAATATGTGGCCTTTGTCAATCAGAATTTGAACCTCCTGAAGGAATGAAATCAGGTTTGCTTGACAAGAGCTATTTCCCATGGAACCAGGTTGGTGAGCATTAAATGCATTAAAACATCCTTTAATTCCTTATTAATTGAATCTCATATAAATTTTTCCACTGCTTTGCCCAGGACTGATGTTAGAACCAGCCAACCCAACACAAAAGAATGAAGGTTTCGTTCTGCTTGACCTTTCTGGGTATTGATTAAGAGAGAAATTATACAGAACTTGMGTATGACATCCTGCAAATGATCAACATGTGCATTGTTACCTCTGTGTGTGAAATAAAAGTCTGTACAATTGGGTAGGTGACAAAACCCAGACATGACTGGAACCAGTGGCTGGGATGCTGCTGCTTTGGGGTGTGGGGGGAGTTGGTAGTGAAAGGGCGTTTGGGCTGGACCTGGAGGGAGATGTGTCAAAAAATTACATCAGGTACAGCAACAGGTAACACCACTGGTTTCATCCTGGATCCCAGGGGAACAAAAAGAGTGATAGTTTTTTACTTTATCCARTAACATAGTAGAATCAGCCCGCAGAGAAGCCTGCAAGTTTCTTTAATGCTGGAAAAAAAAAAAGTGGAAAGGTTTTTTTTTTTATATTTAAACATTCTTGCTTCAAGCTTAAGAGTGTTCTTATTTGGGAATCTGTTTCCAGTTATTTGCAATGTGCTAATTACCCAGTGGCAGAACCTAAGTGGGTGTAAATTGTCATATCTCTGCTGACTTCAGTGGAACTGYGGCAATTTGCACTTCAGGAGGATCTGTTGCCTAGATCCTTGCCAAATTCGAAATCCCTTTGCTCTAACTTGGCTGGGGAGCCTCGGGCTCGAGGGAATACAGAAGAAAACAAGCATTTTGCAGGGCTTAAAATCCTGCTCGTCTCATTGATTTGTTGGCGTTCGYGTTTGTTATTCAACCCGCCGCCGAACGTAATGGATCCTTGAGCCATCTCGCCGATGAGGAAGGAATCCTGCCTTGGATGGCGCCGTTTCCTTGGAAACCACTGCGGCGCATCCCACGCGGGTCCCCGCGGGCTGGGGGCACCCGGGATAATCGGGCTGGGAGCCGGAGCGGCACGCACAGCCCTGCTGCCGACAGCCTTTTGTCGCAGCCGCTGCCGTGACCCGCATCCCGTGGCTTGGGGTGGCCAAAACGCCCTTCTTTCTCAATACAAGGTTTTTCAGGTAGCTCAGCCCTCCTTCCAGGCTGCTTGGATAACCCTAATCCAATCCTCAGTGGAGTGTAGGGGTGTGGAAATCACCAGTGGGGGATTCCAGGCAGCAAGGCATAAATACAGATCTTGTTGGCYGTCCAGCRTCRTGACGGTTCCTGCTGTAATGGCCAYYTAATTGATTAATCCTGATATAGAAGATTCATGCTGTTAGCTCCCTCCACGTCTTTSTCAGCTCAGTGTCATCTTGGAAGATGACAGAAATGGCTCTTGCATGGATGAGAGCCATGGAGAAGGTGGTGACGATGGCAGAGCCTTGAAGGCGTCAGTGTTTGGCATTTGTTTGAGTCAGTAGTTCAGGTGATGCAGCCCTTTCTGCATCTYTTTTACTGCCTGCAAGTACGTGGCAGAGAGCTTAATAACCCTCCAGCGAACGGGTTGACCTTCTTAAAGGAGATAAATCCACAGGCATTGAGAGATTTTTCCAGAATCTTATTTATAGACCATCTGCTTGTATGGCTCATCCCTTTCCCCTYCAGGGGAATTTGATGACTGTGAGACCCCATTTCCAGCTGAAAGGGGGCAAAGACTGCGGTGTGGGAAGCAGAGTGGGCTGCAGAGGTGGCCTCTTGCCAGCACCCTTGCACTGACCCTGCCCGCCCATCCCATGTTTATGAACTCCTAAATGTAAAGGTAAATACAAGCACTGATTTCATAAGCAGGTGTAATGGACCAGGTAGCAGATTTTTATGTACTTTGGGCCTAATTCATTAACATTTTGCCTGTATAGGCGTATCATTATCTTTATGTGGCTCCTCTGGTTGGCCATATGGGTTTGTTGGCTGCATAGTATTTTTCAGCAAGGATACAGCAAACTTGCCATCTGGGTGATGTTTGCCCGACTACTTGAAATAGTTTGGGGTTTTTTTTTTTTTTATAAATATGGATGTGAGAAGTCTCTTATCCAGGATTTCACCATGGGTTGTGCACTGTTTGCCCCTGCCCAGAACAGCACAGTGTTCAGGGGGCTGGCTGGGGACCTGTGAAAAACCTCTCTGTGTCACCTCTGTCCCTGCTCAGCTCTGCAGAGCTGGGGGAGGTGGCTGGGGAGCTGATGGAAAAAAACTGTTTCTTTGCAAACACAGTTGATATTCCAATAATACAGGTGTATTTTATTGCACYGCTCCTGAATTGGTGCATTCCATAAAGTTGATTTATGGATGCAGAGACGACAGCAACTGAACTGCAGGAGCCATTGGTATGGGGGGAATGTACTGGAGTATGGCTCAGCTGTGGAGCTGGGGAATTGTCACCTGGGAGTTTGTTTCCCAGGAAAGGAAGGATGTGCCTGCTCTTGGTGACAGCACACTGACCAGTGTGGCCAGGGAGCCWGGTGAACATCATGGCTCTGGTCAGTGTGGTTCTCCTTGCCTCCCTCTTAGGAAAAGAGACAATGTGCAATACCATCTTACTGAGCAGCATCTGGAAAATTGCCCTTAGGCCTTGCATTCCTCTTTGTAACCTTTGTAAAAATAATATTTCCCATTGCTWCCCAGGTTTTATAATGTCAATATCCTAAGCTCTGCCTCCCAGTATTGCACCGTGCATATGGTGCTGCCTTCTCTATCCCCTGGAGCACATCTGCTTTCCAAGTGGGCTTTCAAAAGTAGTTTTCAAAAAAAAAAAGTATTCATGGAAGACTTTTCTGTTGGCAGGGTGAGAAGTTTTTACCACGTCTAGAGCAAAATGCACAGCAGATCTGTTGTGGAAATTCACCTTTAGCAATCCAGGTTGTTGTGGCCCTGGCTGGAAAGCCATTGTGGTGGATTTTTATCTGCAAAGATTCCTTCCTCTCCTTTGGAACTCCCCCACACACAGAGCCATGGCAGTGGTGGTTAAGGCAGTGATGTGAGGTGCTGTGGGTCATCCAGCTCCACCAGTGCTCCAGCTCTTGTGCTGCTCCTGTCTTCAGACCTTCCTTCCTCCTTGGGAAACACGAGTTCCCTACTAATCACTTTTCAGATTTTATCCCACATAAAGCTTCATTGTCACGTGGCTTTTCCTCCGTGAAGTGCACAATTAAGCAGCTGTATTTAGATTATGGGAGTGATTTCCCCAAAATATGTGTAGCCCAAATGTGCAGTTCCTGCTCAGCATTGTACCCCCAATAAACACAACAGAGCTGCAGTCAGTCCTACAGTGCCACTGGTAGGGGTGGGATTCAGTGGAGTTGTTCTGGAATCCAGGGAAACTAATACAAATCATGTACAAATTCTTAGCTGGAATACCAAATCCTYGCATCTTGCATGTCTATTATGTGTATGCAAATTCAGTCTTTTCTGCAGAATTTCCTCAGAGATAAACRTTTTATTAGTTAAGGAAGAGGACACAATACATTTATGGAAGATAGTGAACACGTAGCTTGTGACTGGGAATACAGTGATGAGAAAGAGGTTAGCTTTTACATCACTTTTATTCCAGCAGATGTGTTTTAATTTCTCTTTGCCCAGCCTGGGGATGTCCTGCTTGCAGGCCAGGTAAGGCCACACTCASTTAAATTTCCTGTGTTTACCAACACTTTACACACTGGAAGATCTTTCCAGCTAAAATTGCTGTCTCATCTGTGATTTTAGGGTTGCTTGCACACACTGTTGAATGTTATTTGGTGTTCCTTAGCCTCAGACAGCARGTGCTAATGGCTCTCATGGCATGTGTGGTCCTTTGGATGCTTCACAGAAGGAATAAGAGCAGCAGAGGGGCACAGTGGGGCCATGAGCAAGATGGCACTGTGTCATTTACAACTCTGTATACAATGGTACATACTGTATACAGTGGTCAGGGGACATCAGTGCAGAGCAGAACAGAAAAAAACAGGTTAGATCAGGAAAATGGGCTGTTTCATGAGTGGAAATAAAAAGCTTGTTTAATCTGGCAAAACCAGGGCTGRGAAGTGATGTAGTTGTTCCATCTATAAATGTCAAAGAAATAAAGTGGGGAGGTAAAAATCAAGTAAACTGTGGGCTGGCATTGGCACAGGAATGACCAGCACAAGAGTGGCTGCAGGTAAATGCACATTCAGGATAGTCCCTGTTCATCTTGGAATCTCGAGTCTTTGCCCAAGCCTTGTCACAGGAGTCAGGTGCCAGCTGCAGGGCTCACAAGGACAGAACCAGAAGGGTGTCCATGTATTCACACGTGTGAGTGCTGGGTTTGGTGGCCAGGAGTTCTTGGCGCTGCTGGGCGCCACAGCAGGGCCTCTCTGGGCAGGGAGTCCTATTTCTTCCTACTGTGTTTCTTCTTTTTCTCCTCTCCAGAATATAATTTGACCTTTGTTGTGTGTTAGGGTGGGCTGAAACATTCTTTGAGGTTAAACCTTGTGACAGAGTCATCATAGGACCCTGGAAAAGCCCCACCCCACTCTGAAGCAGCACAATCTGTACTCTGGAGACTCCAAACACCACCATGCATGCAAATACCTGTCTGCATTAKTCTCCAAATGACTCCATTCCACATGCTGCTGCTGTCATCATGATGAATCGTTTCACGTACAGCTTTGGGATGATGACTTCTAAATTTAGGGCTTGGCTTCATGGAGCCTCCCTGGCTGTGGGTGTGTGACAAAGAGTGGTTCTGCTGGTGGGTGCCAGCAGCGGAGCTGGATGGCTGGCACTGCCATGTGCTCGTCCCACTCACACAGCTGAGCTTTGGCTCGTGTTTAAATAAACACTGTGCAGTTGTATGAACGGGGGATAACACGTACGTCACTGGCAAGCCCGATCTTGTAAAGTCAGCACCTTCTGCTGCTGCAAGTGCCTGGTTTTGTATGTTGARAGAAAAGAGGATGACGAAGATGATCACAACAAAACACACAACCTGCAGAAAAAAGGTGCTTTACTAACGCTGCCTGTAACATTGTGCAAGCATTGGTCTTTATCTGGGTGGGTTATGTTGTGCTTGGAAAGTTTCAGTGGCCTGAGAACCTTTTAAATATTTTATTTCTTTGCACCATTTATTGTGTGTCTTTAAAGTTACCTGAGGGGACTTTTACATTTCAAACTGGGTTTGTGCCTTCAGCAGTAACAGTAATGGAATTAATAATTACGTTTTTGTAGAATTAATAATCACATTTTAATAGAATTTTCATTTGCAAAGTGCATTACAGCTGGTCTGTAATTAATTGCATACCTGTAGTGGCACCGAGCTGTATCACAGACTCCACAGTGAGATCATTAGAGAAGTGTATCCCTTTTTAGGGGATGTGTTTCACTCTCGCTCGCTGGAGCCAGTTTGGTGCAGAACTCGCTTTGGGGTGTGCATCTTCCCAGTTGTTAATTTTCTCAATCCTTTTCTGTTTAACCTTGGTTTAACTTTTCTGGTTTTTTCCTTGGTTCTGTGTCCATGTCCACTCRCTCAGATCTGGCTGATGCTGAGCATGGTTCCTCTGAGCTCATTAGTTTGTTATTTTTTGAACTGTGCTCATTGTAGGTGTATTTACTGAAAAGGTAAACAGCAAAGTAATCAGGCTCCAGTTGAGTGTGCTTTAGGTAGTAGAACCTGAAGGAGATTGTTGCAGTGACAGAAAATAAGGCCTGTGGTCCCCCAAAGGTCACATGGGACCATGCCACGTGCCAAGCCCAGAGTCTGCAGCAGGATTTGSCTCTTTTCTCCTCTACAGTCACAAAACAGTTTAAATATTTTGCAAGAAGTCTGTCCACTTRGAATGAAGTAACTGATACAAGCAATTTCAGTCCCCTTTAATATAACAGATCTCAAGTGTGAAACCTCCTTAGTTAATGATCAGCATAAAATAAAAGTCTTTTTTTAGTGTAAGTTCTCAGTTAATTTTACAGTTCGGTTGAAGTGAAAATATCATTAAACAGGGTAGCATTAAACTTTATACTTACTGGGCCTCCCTTACTCTGCAAGGAGAGGTGAGTTGGTGTCCTGACAGTCACAGTCAGGACTGTCCACCCCTCTCTTTTCCTTGTCATTAGAAAAACCCTTTTTTATTACAAACTAAACTTGCAAGCGAAGCTTGACGGAAAACAACGATATTTTCATTTAAAAAAGCATACCCCAGCACGGCGAAGCGGCGTCCCTCACATTAAACACATAGCGGCTAATTTGTGAGGGACTCCCGCTGAATTTAAACACCGAGAAGGTTTGAAGGTCACCTTTGCTAACATGACGTTCAGCTGCCGTGTTGTTTGTTCAGTTGTGAGCTGGCACAAGCCCTCGGTGCCGGTCTGAAGGCTGAGGGGGCGGCAGAGGAGGAGGATGAGGAGGAGGAGGATGAGGAGGAGGAGGAGGAGGAGGAGGGAGCTGCCGGGAGGAAGCCCCGCAGCGCCTCAGCAGCGCTTCACCGCCCGCAAGGAGCTTTGAAGGGTACGGGAGTGCGCAGCTTTGTGCTGCTGACAAAGGACAGGGGATGTGGTTTCGGCTTCTCCTCCCACTGCCTTGCCGTGCTTCCATTAAACGCAGTTTGATTGATTCTGTCGTGAGCCAGGCATAGGAGCACACTCCCTTCCCTTCCCTGAGGTGAGGCACAGAAACCCGCACGGCTGCTGTGGTTAAACCCAAACCGGGCTCTAAGCTAGGCTTTATCAAAGTGCAGCATTGCCACCGACGAGCTTGGAAAAATAAGGGCAGAATAGCATTTTTTGYAGTTTAAAAGAGGGTGTAATGCTGGAAAACAAGATATCATGARGAAAGAAATCATTGTTTTCTTGAGCTGCAGTTGTTAGAGAAAGAAACGCGGAACATTCTCTGTTAATCTGGGGAAATACAGGGGTTCTGGGAGTCAAAAAGTCCAGCTTCAGGAAGGTTGGCACACTCAATCCTCCTTCCAGAGCCATCATCCATGAGCTCTGCTTTTTCAGGGGCAGATTTGCTCTTCAGGATTGTCTCTGTGTAAGTTTGAGATTCTTTATCCAATTCAGTTAAAAACCCCTTTGTGATTTGTATGTGGCAGAGAAAAGTTCTGTAGAAAAGGAGCCTCCCAGTCCAAAGCGAAAACTTTCAACCAGAAGTAGCATTTGCTGTTGGTGGATTTGGAGGGACTGGAGGTTTTTTAATGTGTTTGCCATTGTGGAATTTGGACCCTGTCAGCTGTGAGGGTTTGTGATGGTTTCGGTTCTTGGGCAGTTTCCTCCTCTGAGCTGCCCTTCAGCACATGGGTAGGACCCAGTCAATATTTTGGGGCAGCCTGAGTAATTTCTCTGTGGAATTCACTGTTTTCTGGGACATGGTGGTGACAGAGCTGCTCGTGGTGCCCGGGAGAACAGCCCCGTCCTTCTCCCTGCCTGCTCTCACCTTAACGAGCCGATGTCTTCATTAGCCGCCCTGCTGGTAATCTGCTGCTGATGAAGATAAATAGGGAAAATATTTTCTAAACACTTCTGCCTGCGTTTTCATTAATCTGTGCTTGGAAAATTAATCTTGTGGGGTGACCTGCAAAAGGTGTTAATTGCCATTTCAGAGGAGGATTTATCAAAAGTTTGAGGAGGTGCTGCAGGCACTGTGCAGCAGTGGCAGGAGTTCCAGAGGGACTGTCCCTGTCCTTCAGACCCTTGAGTTTAAAGCAAGTAAAACCAGTTGTTTTCAAAAGCTCTTTAGGGCAAAGTGCAGCCTTAGTCCTGGTGAGGGCCGAGTTCCTGGCCTTTCAGGTTTAGTGTGGAATTAGAGAAGAAGGAGCAGGTGAATAATTGAATTAATGTCCATMCTTAATACTGAATCATTATTTTTGAAGACTGCTCAGATAAGGAGGTTTTGTTGGTTTTGTGTTTTTTTTACAGTTACGAATTATGAAATTTGGCATGAAAATGAAGCTGTATGTTACGTGAGTGGCTTTGGTGTGATGATGATTTATTGTCCACTTTTCCTTATGAAAGCCACTTGGTAAATTCCCTGTGATTTGTAAACCTGCAGGCAGTGTACTGGATAGAGATGATGGATTGTGTGGCCGAGGGAACAGATTTCTGCCTGCCCGTGGGACTCATTTCTAATGACAGTTTTGTGGTGTCAGTGGGAGGTTGGGAAGCAAGCAGCCCAGATTTTTCTGTTTTCTTCTGCTTTTCCTTGAATCTTGAACTTGGTTTCAGTGACTGAGAAAATCTTGCTGTTCACTTTTGTGCTGYAGCCAGCTCTCAGTCTCAGCAAAGCATTTTTTCTTGGCAGTGAACATTCATGAGTGTCTGTCTGCACCTTTCTCCCAAATGCTGAAAAACCTCTGCTTACAAAAATGAAATAAACACTGTTCAAATTGGCACGTGTCGTTCTGCATCTTCTTGTGATCTGTCAATACTGTGAACCTCTGGACACTGTGAGACCGCTGATCTGCTTTTGAGCTGGATYCAGCCAGTGAATATTTTAGAAAGTGTTTCAAGTTTCAATGTACGGCTCTAGGTTTTGTAAGAGGGGACTCTTTCAAGGGATTTCACCACTGCAGTCTTGAAAAAAGCTGAAATAGTCAGTCAGTTCTTCCGCAGCACCATTCTCCAGCAGTTCTGTTYCCTGGGCCAGCTGTGTCCTTCTCTGCAAAAGGACAGGATTTCCAGGATGCTGTTTTCTACAGAAGCAGGGGACAGGGCTCAGAGCCACAGTTCCACAYCCCAGACATGCCCCTGCTGCTCTGAGGGAAAACCATCTTCTCTGTTGACGTCAGCAAAGCTCTACTTTGTACTCGCAGTCAACGGAAAAATTGTTTGGGTTGAGCAAAATGCTGCTTTGCCATTGCCAGTAAAACACCCGGAAGCCAGGAGGATGGAGAGAGCAGATCTAACGACATAAAGCATGGAATTCTCTTTYATGAGTCTCATGATCTTTTCCAATCACTGTCAGCCTTGAAGAAACGTTGAGAATGCTCTAATTGGCTGTGATGGGGAAGACGGAAGATTCCCTCTGCACGAGAAGAGGTGATGTACTAAAAATGATTCAGCGTTCTGTTTTGTCACATAGCTCATCAGCGCTGTCTTGCTTTTATTGAGAAAATATGCAGAAAGCGCTTTAGAAGCAGAACTGTTGAACCTGCCAGCTAATCACTTGACTTTCATTTGTCAGTGCTCTGTGACTGCCGGGTCCCCTTCCMTGTGTGCTGCCACCAGAGGCAGAGCTGGAGGAGGTTGTGCTGGAGCTGGGCACTGCCCTGCTGCCACCATCACTCTCCATGCAGAGAAGCCTGGGTCACCTCCAGTGATGCACAAGTGGGAGACTTTWCAACCCTCATCACCTGCTAAAGAACCTGCAATTCAATTCATGTCCTTTTTGTGAGCATTTTCTTCTCCCATGCTAAAGACTACAAAAGGTTGGAAGGTGATGGAAAAGGCATCATTAAGATTAATTTGTGTGAAGCCTTGCATCTAATTAATCAGCAAAGCCCCCCATTTCTGTTACTGGGTGCTGATGACAAGTCAGTTAAGTGAAGGTAAATCCCTTGGGGTCAGTGTGTGTGCAGGGGACATAGCAGGTGACCTTCCCAGGGGCTGTGACTGCAGCTGGGGAGGTGTAGGAGCAGTACAGGGTCCCAGAACAAAGGAGTTGAAGGTCTCAGGGCCAGGTGGTGGCTGGAGTTGTGTACATGGCAGGACTCCAAGTGGCTCTTAGAGGACACACTGTCCACACAGAGGAGCACTGGGACAATGCCTGTTCATGGCAGGACAGCCCTGCTCTCTTTGCCCCAGGCTGAGCAGCTCAAAAGTCAGGTCCAGAGCCGAGGTCCATGTTGCCACCATCTCCAAATCCCATTCCTGAAAGAATGCAAATAACTTGTTGGCAATGTATAGACAGATCCTCTTTAGACAGCTGTACTTTGAATGCCAGGGATAGAAATCACTATTATTTTACAAGGAGAGGAAAATTTGCTTTTAGCTTGCCATCTCTGCTTCTACCCTCCAGAATGTCTCAGGGCATATGGGAGATATTTACTTTTGTGTTTAGAGTTGTGTTTTCCTTCCTGAGCTGTCCAAGTGACATAACTGTTAAATAGCCCTGAAGGGCTCTTCAGAAGGCAAATCCCAGCAATAATGTCACCTCAGGTAAATCCCAGTGATAAAGTCACCTCAGGCAGGCACCAGGAAGGGCTCTGAGGTTACACCGCTGTTCTTATGGAGAGTATCCCAATCTTGTATATTTTGGCATAGCAAACCTCTTCCAATGTTCATTATCTGTCATGAAATGAGCTTTCCCTTCTCTGATAAAAAATTAATGCGAGTAAAACATCGACCTTTTCACTGCTTATTGAACGTCAGAAACACTCAGTTGTTTGCTGGTGGTGAACTTKAGTAAATTTTGGTGCACTAATCTTGAGAAATTAATGCTTTTCTGTTTGGGTTTTTGGGACAGGAATGGAATATTTATAAGCTGGTTGTAAGGAGTATAAACTTAGTATTTCTACAACAGCTTGTCCAGAAAGACATTCTTAAATGTCTGCTTACTCCTGGCTCCTGCCATTGCTTGTGAGCAATAATAAGGCTGTAAGGATTTTAAATCAGAATGGGAAGATTTAGTATTGACATACATAATAATTTGTTTTAGGTTCTGTAAAACRGATTCTCAGGAAGGAGGTTTGAAAGTCAGGTCCTTCTGAGTTTTCTGTGCACTTGGATTCAATTTTAAGAATTCAGGAGCTGCTGAAAACCTTAAATGGCTTTCTGAAATGGGAAGGGAATATCAGCTTCCACAGGAAKCTCCCTGGCTGGAACACCCAGGCACTCCACAGCCCTGTGCTCTCTGCTCAGGGTGTGTGGAGCTGCAGTGGAACTGTGTGACCTTTGCAGAGTCTGAAGTGATTGGGTGGGATGGACACGTGTTGGTCATTGAGTCACTCACTACAGCCCCTGCTGCTCTTAACTCTAAGCAGRCTCAGGACCCAGAACCTGAGCTCTTTGCTTTGTGAGATGTTTGCAGATAGCTCCAGGGCTAATTATGCCCAAGGGAGGTTGCCAAAAAAAGCTCCCAGTGAAGGCTTCTTGTCCGGTACAGCACCAAATTAAGCCAAGATAAAACTGCCGGTATAATTAACTYCCAAAAGTTCTCTTAGATATTTATATATTTCCTCTAAGTTGGATTTGTTAGACTTGTCCTTATTTGCCCATGTCAGACAGACAGTGAACACGTCAGACAAACGTCCCTCTCGCAATRATGCTCCTGCCCTGCACGCCCTGGGATCAGCTTGTTTCTGTCGTGTGTCTGCAAAAATACCATTGCACTCTGCATTTCCACAGGGCACTGTCACATTTTGTCTGATTCCCCCATGCTGTGACGGTCCTTTTTTACCCAAAAAAGAGAATCAGGCAGATAATAACCAGGTTTCCCACTTGGGTGCAGCCATGATGGCTGAAGTGGAGGCCGCTGGGCTGGAGATGTGGTGATGTTCTTGACAAGTCTCCACTAAGACCAGTTCAGTAATCCCTTTTCTGTGCAATTTCCTCAAGGTATTTTGAGCTCAACCTGTCTTCATCAGCCTCTGCCCAATCCATTCAGTCTCAGTCCCCCAGCAGCTGAGGCAACCAACATGGACATTAATGGTTCATACAGCTTTGTATCTGATTTTCCATTGATGTTGTAGGAGACATGATTAAAGCCTTCAAGTAAAGTTGCAGCTAAATCCTTGTTATAGCCCAGCCCATTATTTTTTTGTTCTCCTATTAGGATTTTAGGCATTTCTTTGACATTTTTATTGCCAGATTAGGGGGGAAACGCTTGACTTGTTTGCAGTGTTCTCATTATATTGTCTTTCTAACATTTCTAAAAGAGAATAAATATAAAATACTTCTGTGTATTGTGTCATATTTCAGTGTGACATTAATATGCTCCACRATTTTCCAGCTCACAATTCCTCTCYCCGTGTGGTGACAGTCAGAAAACCCCTGCATGGGGGTGGCCCAGGCTGWGGTGTGTAGGGACCCAGGTAATTCCTGTCCTGTARGTTGGTTGTATCCCACTGGAGAACCACCAGGTCAGTGTTGTTTTAGCCTCTTGCACCACTTTTCCTCTTATTAATCACCCACTCACATCAGGGATGTTGGGAATTCTCTTCCCTTACCTGAGAGGGTGGGAGCCAGCCCTCATGTGGAGCACCCTGAGTGATCCTCACCTGAGTGATCCTCACCTGTCAGAGCTGTCATCACATGCTCCATCTGCACAGCTTGTGCTGCCCTGTTTGCACCCAGGTCCAAACAGCTCACCTGACTCCAAATCCCTCTGAGTTTAGGTAGTGGAGATGAACGTAGGAATTTATCCCAGTGAGAATTGCTGTATCCTGCACACCTGGTTGAGCAGAGCCTGCTTGGAGCTGTGTTATCAGGTTTTTTTGGGTTTATCATGTCATTCACAGTATCCACAAGAGCAGCTACAGGCAGCCCTCACACTATGTGGCCTCTTTTCCACAAATCAGTGATTTCTGCTCAACCTTGCTCCTGTTTGTCGCCTGAAATATCTCCCAGGTCTCCAGAAAACGCTGGGGATTACTCTGAAGTATTCAAGCTGATGGCACAGCCAGGTTATGGAAGTCTTTGAGGTACAGGAAAGCAATGGGCAGGACTGATGGGGAATGGGATACTGTGGGATATTCAGGTGTGTTATCCTGGCCATCACCCTGCAAGGGGTTTTATTATGGACAGTTTTGGGTTCAGAGTGAGATGGGTAGTGTGATGCCTTTTGTGTCAAATTAGGGGGTAGGTTGAAAAGGATATTTCATTACTAATTGGCCATGACTGCTGGCCTTAAGGAAATTTTGAGCTCTTGGAAGGCTCRTAATCCCATCAAGGATCCAGCACACACTCCTGGCTCGAGTTGTTCCCGGGGGAAAGTGATGATGTTTTCCTCCTACATCTCACAACTTTGCCCCTATCCAGGCAGCATCCCTCCAGTACGCTTTTCACCCAGGCCAGGGTGATTAAGCACTTAAATTGATTAATCAAATTTCTTGTGATGAGAACTACTGTCATTCATTAATCTGAATGGGATTATAAATAAGAGCTGGCAGAGAAGGGAGACAAACATGTTGACAGATAGACCTGCTGCTTTGAATACAAATCACACCACTGCATCTGGAGGGTCTGAGCTCCTGGCAGCCTTAGGATAGAGCTTCCCTAAAGGTAAAATTAGACTGAGATTAAAGTATCCCCGTATTAATAAAGAAATATGCATTTATGAAGAGGCAGGCACTGCAGTGGGGATGTGGGGATGCATACCAATGATCCTGCAGTGGGCCGGGCAGTGGGTGTTGCTGTCTGTGGAAGCATCAGTCCCCACGTAKGCTGATTTCTGTCGTTAAGCCAATGTCATTAGAGGATTCATTTCTAACAGTGAGAATGTTAAAACCTCKCAATCCTTGCAGAGACTTCCTAACCCCACAGAGGGAAAACAGGGTTTGAAAAAGAACCCATTAAACATTTAAATATTTCATTAAATATTGAACGTTTCAAAAATTGCTTTCTAACGAGTCCCRAGGTAAACAGAACAATATTTGTTAACAAAAGCCACCAGAAGTGACAAGGTGCTGCAATGCACAGGCTGTGTAACCTCTCCTCCCTTGATCAGCCCTGGGCTCAGTCCAGGAGCTGTTATCTGGGTATGGCTGCCAGTGGCATCGAGGGCACATGGGGGGTTTGAAATGTGTCAGGAAAARAGCTGATGAGATTAAACCCCAAATCCCTGCACCAGGCTGAGTGCCTGCACAGCGAGCAGTGCCCGGGGCTGCACTCTGCTGTGCTGTGATGCCACAGCTGAAAAGAGAAGGGTCAGGTTCTCTGGGTTTTGCAGCTGCCTAGGAATGTTAAGAATGTTTTTGGGATCTGCTGTCAGTACCAGAGACTCCTTGCCCAACCTGGCAAACCATAAGCAGTCGCTTAAGTTCTCTTGACATCGATAAAAGGCAAASCTTGCCAGCAGCGCAGCTCAGCCCAGACTGAGATCTGAGCACGTGGTTTTATGCTTTGCTGAATCAAAGTTACTATTTACGAACGTCAGAGGAAAATCCAAACCTGTCTAATATCTGTGTTTTTTTCAAGATGAGGAGTGAGACAACACGTTTAGCAGCGTTTTAGCTTTGATTTGCAGCAGTAATGGGAAATTTTGGATGCCTTCCTATATTATGACACTTCTTAAGTCAAAATAAGAGCTCTGGCAGCAGCGTGCTGGCCCTGGGAATTCTCCAGGGTTCAGATRTGGTTCCCCCTCCCTGTTTTAAAAAGTGGAGCTGGGGAGATGTTGAGGTGTCCCCTCCTGATGTGCTCAGCTTGCCAGAATTGTCACAAGCCTGCTCCTCCACCGTCAGTCCCCCGGTTTGTCTGGGTGAAGATTGATGGCACTCCGTGCGTGGTGCTGGCATCAGTCGGGGTTTAGAGCAGCACATTGGCTTTTCTGGCTGAATCCTAATTAATGGGATGGGTGGGAGCCACCGCTGTTTCCCGGCTCCTGCAGCTGACGTTTGAATGGATTTGGAATGTGGATGTGGCTTCAGCATCCCTGTCCTGAAAGAAGGATCTTCTGTTGCAAGATAACCCAATCTCAGAAGGTCCTTGCTCGGGACTGTCTGAGAAGAGAGGTGACACACAAAATTTGAGGGGCTTCCCCAGTGGTTGCTAATTTGAGTGGTTAGCTCAGTTTTCAGCTCACTTTTCTAGCTGGGCTCTGTCCTCTCAGAGGATCAGCAGGGAGTTTTGTGGGTGCTGGTTACAGACACAGATGGACAATCGATCCTACATGTGAAACAAATGCATCACTGCAAATAACTGACAAAATCCTTTGGTCATGATTTATATGAAATCCAGAGGGATCAGTTCCAGGAAGATTAGATGGTGTCTCTGCTGGGGTATGGAAAAGTTGGTGAAAATAATGGGATAGCAGTGGTACCTATAAGAGCAGATTATGGGGATGTCTGTGATAAGATCACAAAATTATTTCAGTATATCACAATAGGGATGAGAGAGCGGGGTTTGTAATTTTATTTTGACTGTATCACTGAAAAACAGGTTGCTGCATTGAAGGATGCTCGTCTGAGCACTTACAGGCTGTTTTTCCAGTTTCCTTTCCTTGCCTGTGAATCCATATGTGCTGCTGCAGGACCACTGCTCTTCCCAGTGAATTCCCCTGTAATCCCTGGTTACAGCAGGTGAGGGTGAGAGCAGAGCATGGTTGGGTTCAGACGCAGCCGCTGCTTCAGGAAATCTGTACCCTGTCAGTGGGATGATGAGAGGAATGAAGCCAACGCCTCTTTTGGCTTCCCGTGGAGGTTTGATCCACGGCAGCAGCGCTGCTACTGCCAGCAGWGTGCTACTCCCACATGGAAATTGGGGAGGAAGCTCTGAAATGGTCAGTGTGTAATTACAGAGGGAGATCCCAGCAGCACGGGGATGTACAGGATCAGCTGCTGGGCTGAGCATGTGTTCCCCACATCACTGTGGAATCAGGAGCAGGGGGAATGGTCCTTTTCCCTCAATAACCTGCAGAGATCCTGCTTGTGGTGTCTGGAGGATGCCGGGGTGTTGGAAGTTGAAGCCTTGCCACCAGAAAATTACTCAAGTATATTTTAATAATTTACAGCCATAGGTCTTACGTGATTTGTTCTCTAAAGATTGATTTAGCTTCTTATTAAGGGAATTGGGAATTCAGTGTGAAAATCTGAACAAAATCTAGGCGGTTTTTAGGTTTTTTTTAAATATCCACTAGTGTAACCCACCAGGGAGAAGAATTTCAAAGCCTGTCCAACCCTATCTTGAATTTTTGATTCTTCTGCTTTCTTGTTTCCATTCCCAAGGTATGCTTGTTAAAGAAGAACACCTCAGCATTATTGTATTATTTTTAAATAAGCCACAATTGCTTTAAGGAGCTCAGGATAAAAAAAAAATCCACTAATAATTTGATTTTATATTCCTCCCCACTCCAGTTTTCAGAAGTTTGGTAATGCCAGATATGCACTGCATACAAATGGCAGAGCAGACAGCTATAATTGCACACTCTCCTGTGCTGCCCAGAGAAGGCTTTTTCTCTTTAATTACCCCTGGAATTGTGAAAGGATGAGCTGCAGCAGAGCTGGCAGGGCCAGCAGRAGGTACCTGTAGCTGGTGTGGGGGGTCTCATCCCTGGGAGCTGCTCAGAAGGGATCCCCCATGGCAGCAGGACACAGGGGGACACAGACATCTCCCTAAACTGTGCTCAGGACATCCTTGGGCACACTCATGGGTCATCTCCAGGGACAAGGACACACTCCCTGAGAGGTTTTGGGACCACAGGGCCACCACCATGGGCACCAGCAGTGGGTCAGGGCATCCCCACAGCCCGGTGTCCCTTGGGGCTCCTGCAGGGTCAGRCTGATGCTGTGCTCTCCATGCAGCAGTCAGTGAGCTGCTGAGGTGGCGTTTCTCCTCAGACAGCTCAGAAATGCCTTTTCTCTTCTCCTGGAGATTTTGTAAACTTAAAAGAGAATCGTGAAAAAAAAAATGTTCTCCCCTGTCCAGCCCATTAATTCAGCCTGCTCAGGACAGAATTAACCTTGGCAAGCCTTGCAGAGGAGAGAGTCATTCTAACCTTAAAAATCTGCTGATTAAAGCTGGTTTCAGGAATTCGATTTCACTTAATGCATTGGCTGAGCGCCCAGCCTGGCATTAACATCTCCACAGACACACAGGCCTGCGCAGCTTTTACCTTCCCACTAAAAAATAATTAAAAAAATAAAAGAAAACGCAGCTAATGAGACCCCCTTTGCCCGTGTTGAGCAAGAATTCATTTTAAAGACTGCTTTAGCTCAAGGCATTTCTCSWGCCCTGCTTACCTGTCTGCTCTGGSCAGGCAGGGTGGTAATTCCACTCTCCTCATTAGTTGCAGGGAGGTGTGGAGCCATCCTGGGGCCAAAGTTAGGGATCAGCAGATCCCAGTGCAGGCAGATCCTACACCCCACATTCCCTGAGTGCTGAGCCATCAGGCTGCAGATTTTGTGTCATCCACAGTGCTTAACCCATTCGTGTTGAAAATCCTCCAAAACAATGACACGCAGGTTTCCTAGGTTTCTATTTATATCCTCAACTTTTTCTTGTGCCTTTTAATCTAAAAATTAATATAATTTTTATTGCTGCCATCACTCATTTTTCCTGCACTCCTCATGCTGGGCTCCCAGGGTTTGTTTTACCCCTGCAGTGTTTCTGTGCTGCTGTGGTACCTCTCAGTGCCCATGGGGACAGTCCTAAAAACCAATCCAGAATCAGATTCCAATGTCCTGCCACCATGGGGAAAAAAAATAAGAAAAATTTAAGAAATGCCTATAGTGTTCTGGGTGCTTTTGGAATTCTGCGAACCTTTAGGATTTTTGTTAATGGTTTGCTGAAATGTTGAGAGCMAGTTTCATGGAGGTGGGAGGCTTTTGTGTGGTTCATTTTTGACAGCTCTGGAATCATCTGTGAGATGGTTGTGGAGAGGGAGGGCAGTGCTCCTGCCCGCTGTGCACAGTGAGCTGCACAGAGCCCAGTGCTGCCTTTTGTTTTGATCAGAGAGAAGTTTTGATTGACTCCATAGAAAATTGGGGTGAGAAACAAAGCAATGGGTGCTGGAATAGATTGATACATATCTGACAAGGTGCTGTGGATATCCCTGGCTGCTGTGAAGTCTGCTCCAGTGGCTCCAGAACAGCTTTCCCATCCTCACAGGGTGGAAGCAGGTTGAACTGGGAGATGCTGCACCTTCCAAGATGCTTTTTGGAGTAGGGGGACGAGCTCTGAATCAGCAGAACCAAACATTATAGACCTTTCCATGCAGCCCCTGGTGCTGTGTGCCAGGAGTCACCGTCAGGGCAGCTGTTCCCCAACGCTGGAAAGGGATTTAAATGTTAAGCTTTCCTTTGGATTATTCTCTGCAGCGCTTTTTTCCTCCTCTGTTTTTCCTCCCTGCATTTCAGCGTGTACAACGTACCCTTGACACATTTTAAAAAACATTATTAATCTTTGTCATTTGTGTTTTAAAAATAACTCAGTGATAGCAGCCAGTCCTTAAATCCTGTTTAATTCAGGCCAACCTCGTGAGTGGTGATTCTGGGGAGGGGGGACTGCTGCAGCCTCACCAAATGCACGTGTCCAGCAGCACAGGCACCCCTCTGCACTTGGGAACTTGACAATTAAAACCAGTTTGATGTTCTCAGCTTGGTACTGGGTTTGGTTTCTAACCCAAAAAATTTAAACCTGCTGGAAATGTGGTTTCTTTTCTGCAGAAAGGATTCCTCGGCCTTGCTGATTTCAATTAATCGGAGAAGGCAGAATTCATTTAAAAAAAAAAAAAAACTGAGAAGGAAAGATACAAACTGTATTTTGGCATTTTGCTGTCTAAAATATCTGACAGCAATTTTTTCAGTTTACAAACACAACATTTTCAGTTGAAATACCCGGGAGATAAACCATGGAAAAAGGCATGAATGTGTTGTATTTGCCAAAAAATAAAAATACGACGGAGTGAAGATTTAAAGGCAGTCCCCAGACCAGCCCTGTCTATCTGCTGTGGTGCTGAGCACAATGGGAGCCCCTGTTCATTGTGGCCACTCCAGGGTGGCCACCCTTGGGTGAAGGTGGCACAGCAGGAGCTGTCAGGGAGGGGGTTCAGTGCACACATCAGGGTGCCACAATGCTGTGTTTTGTGTCACCAGCCCCAGAGCAGGACAGGACAATGTCCTGATAACAGCTCACACACTGCCCTATCCCAGCATGGCCTCTCAGGATGGTTCTCCTCTAACCTGACTCTGCTTTCTCTCTTTTTGTGTTCCCAGTGCCTGTATGGCTGCTACGTCCATTCCTCCATCATCCCCACGTTTCACAGAAGGTGCTACTGGCTTCTGCAGGTAGGATGATGCTGAGTTCTCTCTCTKGGGTCACCTGGTTGAGCTGGCATGGCCATGTTCAGCATCCTGTGTTTTACTGTCTGGGGGATTTTGCTTGTCTGCAAGGGAAATGGGTTTTCTTAGTTGTATGTCTCTGTTTGGAGGAATTACATATTTTCTCTAGCAATACAGAGCTGATGCCAGCTCATATGTTCTCTAAACATGGAGTTGGCTCCMGTGAGGCTTTCTGGAGGTTCCTGTTTGTGTTGTTCTATCCTGAAGTAAGGCAGGAGCTGGAGAAGCGAGTGCTGCACAGGCACACCATGGCATGGGAGAGACATCAGCCCTGGGCTGTGTTTGAATTTGAGGAAAACCCTGGGCTGTGTTTGAATTTGGGGTGAACCTTGGGGCTGGCCCTGCGGTGGATCTGCTTTCCTCCAGTGAGATATTTTGTCTCCAGGGAGTATTTTGGAGTCACTCAATGATTTTTCTTCTGGCTGTCGTGGGAACAGCAAAGTCCCAGGAGGAGTCAAGCTAAGTTTTCCTCTTATTTACGCAGGGTGTGGGCAGCTCCCCGGGGGGCTGCGGGGGCTGTGCAGGATCACATGTGTGAATTTGCCCGAGGGGGTGTTTTTGGACCCCACCTTTGAGGATCTGTTCACATTCCTGACTGGTTACCATGGTGTGCAAAGTGGATGCAATTCGTTTTCTTTTGTTAGAAAATGGCACTTGACACATATTGTAATAATATTGTTTTAGAGATTAAACTCCCGTGGTCCTGAAAACAAACAAGTCTGAGGAAAGTGACATCTGTTTCGAGAAGCAAATGGAAAATAATTCCTCTTTCTCCCCGGTTTTTCAATTGCACTTTTATATTAAAAAAGAAGACACAGCTGCTGTCGCTGCGGCAGGACAGACCCCTTATGGTCCACAGGGGATGGTGCCCACAGCATGGGCAGAATGGAAGGGAATATGCACCAAATGTCACCCTGCTGTGGTACCTGTGTGCTCTCAGCTCCATTTGCATCTGCAGGATATAAACRCTGCGTGCCAGGAAAGAGGAGATGCTTGGCTGCAGTGGTGGGAGCAGAACTGCACCTCACAGAGGAGAATTGTGGCTCCTCTGAAAACACAGCGTGACTGCATCAATCCTRTTCTCTTCCAGGCTTTCCAGGCTATGCTTGTCCCTCTCGAGAGCTCCTGCCCCCATAGGTCACTTCTCTTGATTTGTGAGCTTTCTATTACTTTTTCTTTTTGTCGGGTGCTCCCTGGAAGTGTTGCTGGCTCTGGCTGCTGTGGCACTTAGCCAGCATCTCCCTGATGGGTTGCACTGCAGCACTGTAGGATCTCTGAGCTGCTCCCTGGGGTCTGGCCCCTTCCCATTCACAGGCTGTRCATCAATATTTAGTCTTTTTCCTTGCTCTGGTAATCACTTTTTGTCAAAAGGAGTGGATGGGAAGTACATTTCTTAGAAGCCTATTTATAAAATGTGCTGCAGGACATCTCACTGTGGCTGTGGTAGACTGGTATTCCTCAACAAGGACACGCTGTGCCTTCGCTGTGGGAGGAAGAGGGGTCTGTGATTCATGGCAGCATCTCCCAGGCATAAACGGGCATCCTTCAGTCATGCGCTCAAGGTTATGCAGCCAGCAGAAAGGAGCTGGCCCAGAATAGATGACACTTTYCTATCGTCTGCACAGGGTTTGTGTTCAGCTCTGTGGTGAATTTAGGAGCAGGGAGASCAGAGAGAGAGAAGGTGTTTTGTGTGTCTCCTTCAGAAGCTTCCAGTTCAAAACCCCCGGTGAATGAGTTTGATATTCATTCAAAAATGGGTATAGCAGTTGAACATTTGTTAAACATAATGTTTAACGTTAACCTCCATTAACGTGTTTGGCTTTCTAGTTTACAGAGGCACGTGGGTGATTTCCCCCCCCCCATTTTGGGAGACATTCAGCACTTTCCTGGGACATGCAGAGTTCTGTCTGTGAGTGTCTATAAATACAATTAGTCTGCAATGCCCCCCATGTTTTATGGGATGTTCTTCCTCCAAATCCTATTGTCAGGTTAGATACCAATTAAAAATCCCGACGCAGTTGTTCTCAATCTTTTCTGCCTTGAATTTGCAGCGTGAAGGCCAGGACTCAAACCATCCACAGGGATTCACAGTCTTTCTCGTGCATTTACACGGCGCCGTAGCCATTAATTATATGGTGGCGTCTGATTTCTTGCTTAAACAACTTGGCGTTGTCATTCCTGATTGACATGACATGCCTGCTCCCTGCAGAGTGGTCAGAGGGATGAGAAATGAGAACCAGTCAGCTGGAGCTGCACGATGCAGTTTCCTGGGTCTCTGCTAGAAGTTCTTGTGCTGTCGGCACCCCCAGCTATGACTGGGGTTTGCTGCATGGGGCCTCCACCWCTTCTCTGTTCTGAAGGGGTTTCACATTTTTGAGACATTTCAAGCTTTCTTGATAAAGGATTTTAAGTGCTGCCTTGCTACAAAGAYCTTTAATATTTGTAATAAGTGTTGTAATTGCCAAGCCAGCCCTGGAGTGTTCGTGTGGGAGATGGTCCAGCCCCAGGCACTGGCAGCCTCTTGCATGGACATTCTCTTGGAACTGAGTGACCAAGGAGGTGGTGTCCTACATTTGGTTCTCATCTTATTCTTTTGATTTTYTGATCTCTAGAAATATGAGATCATGCTCTGAGTGACAGGCAGAAGAGGACACAGGGCTGAGAATGCGGGTGGCCTCTTCACAGTTTGGTAGGGAGGACTCCTCAGTAGTACTTCAGTTGTTACTGTTTTGCATTATCTGTTTGTTTCTGAGAAGATGCAGAGCCCTGGCTGTCCACAGTTCACTGAGCWTGGAGAAGAGCTGCTGAAACCTTTTTTGAGATGTGGGTGATGGCAGGTCCCAGCCTCCTGCACAGGCTGTGGTGCAGCTGTGACCTGAGTGCATTAGTTTGTCACCAACAGGACACAGGCTGCCCCTGTTAGACCTTSAGCATAGTACCAGATTTTTGTCAGTGGAAAAAGAAGAAAACCCCCTGTTTGTACTCACACTGACTAATGGAGGGAAAATGTGGATTCTCAGACACGGGMGATTTTCAAACATTGGCACAGCTGAGCAGCAAAATGCAGCGTTCCCTTCTGTTTGTTGGAAATTGGAACCCCAGGAATTGAAAATGAATCTGGCTGCCAGGTTTCCGGGTGGCTGCTGCCTGCCAGGGTTACAGAGGCAGGCTTTGCCTGCTCCCATGGGCAGTGATGGGCTCCTTGCTCACTCCCACTCCTCTCTGCAGCTGGAGATGCTGAGCTCCCTGGATACTCATCGTGTTCCACCCTGCCTGCAGCAGGTGATGATGTCTTCTTTAGTGCTSGTAGGGATGGAAGGGAATAAATTTTTTAAAGTGTTGTCCTTTTTCTTAATTAAAAAGCACATAAACTGTGCTATAGGATCATGCTAAAAACTTGTAAATTTAGACTTCTTGGCCAGTTGAACAAATTAAGACTAACAAGCCCTGTAGAGAGGTGTGTTGTCAGAGAGCTGTTTCACATTGCACATGCATTAACTGCTCACTGAATAATTCAGAAATGATGCAGAAGAGTGTCAGTGGCACCGTTCTGGCAGGTGAGCCGAGGAAGCAGAGGGGGATGCAGGCTGAGCTAGGCAGGCACGGGGACACACCGGAGCTCCACGGAGCCCTGTTGTAAATCCAGTGTTTGCAGTAATTGCTGAAATGTGATAATCCAGTTYTCTGGGAGCCTGGGGGAAAACTGCATTTCATCTTTATTGCTGACACGCTCACAGGGTGCTCCCAGCAGCCACRGCAGTCATGGGATGCTTTCCCGTGGGGTAGGAAATGGCAGGGGAAGGTCAGGGACATCAGCAGTTCCACCCGGTGTAATACCCAGGCAGGATGTCTGGCATGGAAGGAGCAAGTGGGAGATGCTGAGGGGAGCACACTGGTGATGGGCAGTGTTGGGGTAGCAGCCTTTAATTACTGTTCCTGCGGTTCTGTGTGCACCAACTGTGCCTTGCAGAGTATGTGTAAGCACTGATTGAATGTCAAAGGTTTTYGCAATATTCTCTCTTTAATCTGTTTTTTCTCCTGAATTCTTCCTTCTGATACACTTGAATATTCAGCAGTTTGTTACTATGAATGTCTGCACTGATGCTTGATGTCCCCTGAGTGTTCCCTTCCTAAAATACATCTTGTCTGAAAGCTGTGGGCTGAAAGTATCGGAACTAAAAATCTTTTAAAACATTTTACATGACATCTGTCGCTGTCCTGCAGAAATGTAGTGTTTATTCTATGGGTTTTTTTGCCTCAGTTTTCCATTATACCCTAAACAAGAGGAAACCCTTCCCATTTCTTTTTGATAGCACCCCGTCAGAGCAGCATTTCCCTCTCTGATCGCTTGTGCTGCGCTGCGTCAGCAGCATYTCCCGCGTCCCTGGCTGGAGCAGCAACAGACAGCTTGAGGATTTGGGGCTTTTTCAACATAAATTGGAAGCATTACAATCTCATAAAAAATCCTCAAGACTTTTGCTTAGTAATGGGTTTTTATTTTTCATTTGGGTGAAATAAAAGTGGCTGGGCAATAAAGCACAGAGGATGCTGTGCTGCACATGGGCRCTTAGCTGGGTCCTGTATGTTGGTGGGTGGCGTGTGAGCAAAGCTGGTGCATTTTTGCTAAGGGGATTATAAACTGTTGCTGCTATGCTGGCACRTTTTCCCAAAGTGGGTTTTAGCCCATGTGATGAAATTAAGGGGTATAGAAGTCTAGCAGAGCGTGGCCTGTGGTGCCCAACAGTGGCCAATGTGGCTGCGTGTTCCAAGCAAGCTCGGGATACAGATGGGTGCTCACAGAGCAGAGTTGAGCAGAACTGTGCTTTACCCACCTCAGTTCCTGTTCTCAGTGCCCTGTGTGCATGTGGAGCTGTGCTGGAGAGGAGACAATGAGTGTGGGGGGAGCAAACAGTAGTGCCAGGAGAGCAGAATTGTCTTGTGTTGATTTAGCTCTGAGCAGCAGCAGCAGAGGTGCTCTTGGTACCAGATGTTGGCAGGATGCAGCAGTCGGTCCTCTTGTGTCGTCACTGGGCTTCATGGTGCACAGGCGTTTTCAGAGGATGAGGAAGTTGTGGATACYCTTTTCATGCTTCCTTGACATGCCTTTGACTTGATCTCTCTGAAGGATTCTCTCTTCTTTCCCTCCTTTCATCTCACCAGCTCTTCTGAAGGCACCGTGCTCGTTGCCGTGTCTCTGCTGCCTTGCAGTCATTGGAACAGCMGTGTCTCAAGACTTCCCATCATGTTTTTCAGGGTTCATTAAAGATCTGAAATACTCACGGAATCAGTGGAGCTGTGCAAAAACTATTGCTCAGTCCAACTGAAATCCCCAGGGTGCTGTGAAGTCTTTCGTAATAATTATCTGTTTTCACTATTTTGATTTTTTTTTTTTTTTTGGGTCACATGTCTAACATATTGACTCCTGAAAGTGAATTTCAGAGAAATCATGTAAGAAAAGCAGAGGGTCCTGTGCATCATGCTCCCAGTCACTGTGTGGAGTGTCACAGAGAGCACAGCCTGTGTGCTGYTGGAGGAAGGACAGACCCTGCAGCCCTGTTTGCTTTCATCATCATACATGAGATGGCRAAAATAAATCAGGATGTTGCATTCCTGAAAACACGTTTTCCATGACAAATCTACAGTAGATAACACTGAGCCATGGCTTGGGCTGGACTGTGCCCTGTATCTGTCCAGAAACAGAGAATCTGCAGGGTAGGGGAAGTGGGGCTGCAGAGCAGCAGCACAAAACCCTCTGCTGATGTTCCAGTGAAGGGGAGGATTACAAATGAACTGGTGTGTCAAAGGCTGGAAACATTTTAGCAGGAGTGCTTTATCTTTTGTAATGTTTTTATAAATTATTTATTAACACACTTGCTGCATTTTCCTGAGAAATTGGGTGGAAGAGCAGAATGTATAGACGGCGGATTATATTCCAGAAGAAAGACGCCTGTGATTAAAAAACAATTTCCAACCCTTTCAAACACATAACTTTATTTTAGACAAGCAGGCTTCTATTTTTGTACCGCTCTCCACCATTTTAAAGAAAATCCCGGATTCGTTCCCTAGATATATGAGGAGACTGACGTTAATGCGAGCAAACTAAAAAGCAGTCAGAGTGCTTTAGTTGTTGCTTAAATAATCTGTTGTCATTTATAGAAGAGATGCATTTCCCAAACTGCTGGGAGATGTGCCTGGGTTGCTGATCGAGACAACTTCTGGCAGTGGCGACGGAGAAAAGGCCAAAGCATGTCCAACTCCTGCAGAAAGGGAGGGCAGGTTTTGTGCTTTTGTTTCTTGGTGGAAATTATGCCCTGTTTGCCATGGATGCCTGACGCAGGGGAGATAAAGCAGCGGCTCTGCCCTTCCTCAGGGGTCACAGCCCTGCCATGTGCAGTGGCACAGCCAGGGGGGCAGCCACAGAGTGGCTCCTTGGGCAGCTCAGTGTGAACAGGAGCCCCTGCCTTACCTAAAATGAGGTTTGCCCCTGTAGCTGCAAAGGGACTCGACAGCAGGGCGGGGTTGGGGACACCTGGGGACCCTGTGAGAAGCCTGTTGTCACTGGGGAGCATCAGCATCTCAGCAGGACACCAAGAAGTGACACGACTGGAAGCAGGATTACTTTTGCTCYAGCGCCCACCCCCGTGTTCTCCTGGGAAGACCCCATAAAGCAGGACTGTCATCCCTGTGATTCTGCTCGGGTTCAGGCCAGTGATGCTGTCACCGAGACGTCCTCGCGGCAGGGATCGCAGCCATGCGGCAGCACAACTCAGCTGGAAACCAAATCAAACCACAGGCTCCAAGACACTTATTAATATGCTCTGYATACTGAGGATTAGGCTTTTGGTGACACTTAAATTGAATTTTAATGCTATTTTGAAATATATAATACGCTGAATTTACTTCACCTCAGGTTTGAGTTAATGGTTTATTAAATTATGCACCTTGCAGTAGCGAAGCTGTTTCCTGGTGTAGGACACCGAGCCTTGCAGGAGCAATGCAGCRATTCTGCTGAGCTCATCCACATCCTCCCTGGTCAATTATTAGGTCTGCAGGTGTCGGTGAATGTATTATACTGTTGGCTGGAGTTTCACCCTCACTGGAGGGTTATAATTGGGGCTTGAGTTGGGAATTCTGTAGTAAAGCAAATTGCAATTTGAGTTTAGAGATCTGGAATTCGTTCTGGCGTGGGCAGCAGAGGACTTGGAGCAGATGCTGCCAAGGCTGAAGTGTCTCTTTCTAATGCAGGATATTTTTTTCCTTTAATATGCAGTGTTTTGGCCTGCAGTGAGTTACCCGCTGTATTTTATCTGTTAAGGAACACTTTTGTAAGTGTTTTGGATAAATCACTTCCCAGGTGCCTGCAGGTTCGAATGCTCTTCTTTCTGTCCTCTGCCTTTGTAAGTGTCTTGCTTATTACCCCAGCTGCTTTTATTCTCAAAATAATCTTTTATTTCTGAAGGAGTCTCTATTCCTTTTCTATCAACTGGCTGCCTCAGCTGTCACTGATGTCTGTGCTGCCCTGGGTTAATGAAGCTGTGATGCCTCSTCCATCTCTCCCTGCCTCAGTGGTGCAAAGATTCTCCATCCCTGGCACCTCCTGTTGCTGCCACCTGCATCCTGCCACCTGCATCCCTCTCTCCACACCCATGGTGATGTCTTGGGTCAGACCAATGGATGGGAAAGTGGCTGTTACACCCATGAATGGTGCACTGCCATTAGTGAAAGGCAGTAAAGGKTGTTAAAAGCAGCCCCAAGTTCATGGCCTGCACTATGAAATGCTGTGCTCAGCTCTGAGGCCGTGGAAATGGTGTGTAGGGACCACATCCTTRGTCCTCTGCGGGATCATTCAGTGGTCTTCCATTACCATATTAGTGAAAGGGCAAAAGCCAGAGGAGAATGACCAATCTGAATGGCTTTTGCTTCTGAACAGGAGTTGTTCCTAAGGGGATTGTTTTCTGTGTCAAGGAAAAAGTGCACAATTTTTATCACCGTACATTTTTTTCCATTAAATGTCATCTTTGCCTCTGCTCCTCGTGCTGCTGTGGGRTGTGTATTGTATGACTGTCTGCTGGCTCACACTGGTTATTGGCCATGGGCAGCAAAGAAGGCATGACAGAGYAAAACATAGGTTGAGGTTATTATCAGTTTAAGTCGCTGTAAATTCTCTCCTTCCCAGGAAAGTTGTTTCTCAATAATGTAACCAGAACAAAAATAAGTCTGTTGGATTTGATGTGTCTTCATATTGTTCCCATTGTTGTGTAGCAGAAGGGAATGGCTGTTCCCTGTTGTCCCCATAGATCTGGTGCTGCCCTGGGTACAGTGACAGCACACACAGCCCTGCCCTGCTGCTGAGCTCTCACAACAGTCACATCTGTAATATTTAAGTTGAGCCATCAYAGGCACTTTCTGCTGGATTTTCACCCTTCTTCAGTTGTCTTTGAGGCACTCTTCAAAAGCTGGCATCAACAGCTCCATAATGGCAGCCTTTATTTCTGAATGCAGAACACTGGTGTTTATTCCTCTCTATTAYTTAGACTTGAGCCACCTTCTGGAGGATTTTGCTGTTTTCAAGACACAGCACTGGTGTCTGGAGTGTTCTGGAGTGCAAGGACCTTGTCAGATTGGTTCAGCCAAGCATCCCAGTGTGCTTCCATCCCCATTGCCCAGCACAGACGTACTTTGTCTGGTTTTATAGTGTCCCCATTCAGATACGGACTTTCTGAAACATAAAATTCAAAGTTTGCTCACCTCATGTTTTACATTTCCTGCACCTGTCCTGCTGGTAATTTGATTTACATTCCTAGTGTAAAACTGTATAGGAAAAGGAATCCCTGTGGAAGATGCATCCCCTCCTTGGCCTGCAGTGGAGGATGGAGCCACARCATCAGTTCTGCTGTGAAGTCTGAGCGAGGTGCAGATCCAGCCCCTGCTCTTCCTGCAGTGCTTGGCACTGGCACAAGAGCTCCGACATCAAATGCTGTTGTTCTTTTGGGTTTATTGAACGTTAAATTCATCACAAAAATATGCAGAAAGAAAAAGGAATGCAGCATCTCTCAAGGTCACTGGTTCCACGGAGGAGCTGTGACTGTGCAGGGTGTCCTGTGACACTGCAGACACACGTGTCACGGGGTCGACTCTGAGTCCTGTGGCTGTGTCCTCTTTCCATGGAAAAATACAGCAAATACATCSTGTAACCTGCTACCTGTGCAGTGCAGCACTCTGATAAACAGTAATTATAACTATTATGGGATGTCATCTCCTCTCCGTCATTTGTTGACCTTTTCTTCAGTGTAATTTTCTTCTYGGGGGTCCAGGTAGCTCAATATCCCAGGAAGAACAGCCACCAAGACCCACTCAAGTGCTGAAAGATGCTTGATTTTAGACTTTATTTAAAGTTTGCATTATGGTGACAAATCTGGAAACCTTTGAGAAAGAAGKTTTTTTCTGCGTTCGCCTTGTAGTCATTGGAGGGGAAAAGAAGTTAAAAGTGTTGGGTGCTGGGATGCTGTTAAAAGAAGTTGTCTAAAATAGCTTTCCTGTCTGTAATAGCATTTCAGATCCTAGAGCCTTTTCAAGCTCAAAGTGACCCAAAATTACTTGTACAGTGAGAAACATCATCCTTCCASGGAACTAGCCCCTCATTTTCTGGTTTTGTAGAATCAAACACAAAATCCATTGCATATTCAGCAAATAATGTGACCAAGTAGATTTTGAAGGGGCAGCTCTGAACTTGGGAGAATAGGCRGTGCCACATTTGGGTTTTAACAACAGTTTGCTCAAACTGTGTGAATTCACATTGTCAGCTAAGAATAYCAATTCCTTTAAAATGTCACCTTCTTCCCAGCTTTACTCTACGTGRAGCAGACCTAGGCACTGCCTTCAGGCATGGCAAAAAGGAGACAATGCATCCCCCTCCCTTTAACCTTCAGGCTGAGCATCCCTCCCTCCCCAGAGCTCCCCACTGCCCCAGTGCTGCAGGGAGCTCCAGTTCCCAGCCTCCCACTTGAGTTCCATGGGAGGAGGGAGAGGATGTGGAGTGGGCTGGATTAAAAAGTGCTTTTGCTTTTTTGCTTGAAGGATGTTTGCAGTGAAAACTGTACGTGAAATTTATACCCCTCTCATATGATTCTGACTGGTTTTAGTGCACAAATTCTCAGAAGAAAATGTATTCAATAAAAATTTGATGTGGAACTATAGCTCAGCAGAATCTTTTTTAAGAAATCCAGCTCTGGGATATTTATTTTGTATCTAGTTTCAGCTTTAGTGCCTATTCCTTCTGCAGATGCCCTCGTTAGCCTGCTAACGGCTCATGAAGAGCTCAGCCCCTCTCCTGCCCTCATCCTGCAGCACCTATGGGGAAGGTTTGGGGGAAAGCACAGCTATGTGGAGTGCTTCTTAGGGCTGCTGCTGCTGGCTTTTTCCATGAGGAAATCCTGCCTTTTGTTCATGAGCAGCACAGCCAAGCAGGGAGGGTGAGCCTGAGGTGGGTAAAACCTTGCCCAGACAGTGACGTGGCCAACAAGAACGTGGCGTGCTTGGTTTGTAATAAATCTGCTGGGGAATAGTTTGAGCAGGAAAAATGTGACAAATCTGGATTTATTCTCCTTTGATGCTCTGCATGCAAAAGGAGATGGTTTTGGGGAAGTAGGAATCCAGAATGGCCGTGGTGAACATGGCAGGGTAGACCTGTGAGCCCCCAAATCATCATTAATAATGAATGTCCCTTTGGGCTGGATCAGGATGTGATCCCACTGTCTGGGATGGGATAGCCCTGGTGTGTAGGGGAGAAGAGACACAATTCTTTCCAGGCTTTGGAGCCAAGTGATGGTGATGAGTGAAAGCCTCACTGGCCTCTCAATTTCCAACCCTTTTTCCAAAGGTTCCTGTTGGTTTCCCAGAATTGCAGGCAAGCAGCACATCCTGAGACAGGCATTTATCCCACTGGGAGCCATCTCCTGGGGTTGTGCCCAAGGAGGCACAGAGTCCTCTCCAAACAGAAACCCCCAGGCTGAATCCTTTGCTCAGTGTTTCGGGGGCACCAGAAATATCTCAAACAGGTTTCTGGTCCACTGCCCCCTGAATCACCGCCTCCTCAATGCATTTTAATGCAAAGCTGGAGCCTCAAGGCAACCAAGAGCTTTTTCCTAAGGTTTAGTGATAAACTTSTGTCTCCTGTGAGTGAGCAATCTGCTGCTTCACTTTTTTCAATTTAAAAGGGAGTACACTGAAGCCCTCTTGCAAAAACATTTATTGTATCAAGCAAAACTGGAGGGTTTGGGTTCTACTTCTCTAATATWTTTTTTCTTTACTTCTAGTGTTCTYGTATCAGATTTTCACTGGAAAAATACTACCCAGAAGCATTGAAAAAGGCATATGGCTSTATGAAATATACCCCCATCCTAGGATAAACCATGTTTTTATTTTGTGACACTCCAAGATTCAGTGCRTGGCCTAAATATTGTGGCATCCTATTTTATTTTTGAATTGTTGGATGGACTAGACACTATAGCTCATGGACAACACTACCATTTTTCCCCATGGTTCGCCCTTTTTCTAGATTACTGTCTCTAAGTTTCAAAATGGAACAGGATTTGTTCCTGGTTTATAAATTAGGGCCATATTCCAGCAGCACCCAGTAGTGCTGCCATATTTTAGGTAGTGTCAGGGTTTCTATTATAAACCTTATTTTTCAGAGGTTTAGAGCTGAGCCATAAAAATGGGCTGTGTGTATGCATAACAGCTGCAGCTCTGCCATGCAGAGGGGGTTCTCACATGTAGCTCCTGCAGGCAGAAAAAACCACACTTGTGGTGTATTTATACAGAGAGCTCTGTGTAATTGTATTAAAAATCAGTGTAAGGTTGTGCTAAGTTTTTATTTCAAAGTTAATCGCTTGGAAGTCAGGAAATGCCCCCTTTGGCAGGAGTGTGGGAGAGTTGCCAGAGGGGTGCTGGGTCTCGGGGGGCTCTTTTAATGAATTAATTAATTWAATTAATTAAAAGGKCTGTTGGGGCAGGGTCAGGTTTCCTCCAGCCAGAGCTGTGAGATGGGACACAGCCTTTCTCAGSGCTAACTAAAGGATCTGCTGATGGTTTTTCTGTACCTGGAGTGATTAGCTTACTCACCGAGGGATATCTGGCCCACACACAATGAAAATTGGCCATAAATATCTCAGCTCTCCCAAAAGAAGCCGTGAGAAGGGATTTGCACACAGGCTGTACCTCCGATAATATCTACAAGCGGAACGCGGCGGCGAGCGTACATCATCGGTGGGTTTTCTTACGTTGACATATGAGTAAGATACCAACAGCCTCCTTTTAATAGCCCTGCATAATGCTCGCACCTGCTGCAGTATAATTTGCTGCATTTCAGCAAATAAGCTGGCTGAAGGGAATGAGGAATATCATCCCACAGTGCCCTGAGCTCCTGTCAGAGGAGACAAACTGGGGCTGTTTGTGGCCCAGCG
>NW_026623485.1:488137-490365 GCF_030028575.1 Malurus melanocephalus | reverse complement strand
GTGAACCTCACTGCAGCTAGATGCGTCTTCCGTGACATTTTGGCTCTTGTTGGCTTTCCATCTGCAGGAGTTTTATGTCAGTGTCAGACAGGCCTGTCTTTAAGCTCGTGTTTTTCTGTGTGATAAGGCATTCTGACCTTAAGTGCTGCTGGTCTGTGTTAATTCTCACCTCGAAATTCTGCCTGGTCAGATCTCTCAGGTGCTGTGGTGGAGAGCAGAGCATGGGTTTGGTTCTGCTTTAAAAGTCTCATTGAATTCCTKCCAGGAGCACGTTTTTATCATCTTCTCCCCAGGTGCTCCACGGTGTTTCCCATGTGAATTCCAAGCAGAGCAGCAGCATTGTGGTGGCTGATGTCACGACAGGGCGTGTGACACTGCATGGCTGTGCCACCCCTGACCCCTGCTCCAGCTCCTTCAACATGCCCAGAGCTGGGCCATGAACACACCTGCACAGCCTCGTTAATTAATACAAYGTTTTACATTCTATTTTAATAAAGCCTTTTCATTACAGAGCTTGTTCCCATGATAGGAGAAATTGAAATTCTTTGCGAGAGCATTATAATTAAGCTGTAGCGCAATGGGGAGGGATGTGTGTATGGGTACAAATTGAAAGAGGAGAAATTTAGGTTAGATATTAAAAGGAAATTCTTTACTGGGGGGGTGGTGAAACACGGGAACTGGTTACCCAGGGAGGTAGTGGGTGCCCCAACCATGGAGGTGTTCAAGGTTTGGGGTGGAGATTGGAACAATCTGATCTGTGGCAGGGGGGTAGGGTTGGGACTGGGTGGTCTTTAAGGATCCTTCCAAGTACTTACCATTCTATGATTAAGTGTTTCTTGTTTGGGAAGTGTCTGTCTTGAGTGTCCCAGTAGCAGCAGGCTCAGGCAGTGCTCCTCCTCCTGACTTCTGCCCGAGGTACTGCWCCAGCCWCGGGTCATATTTCACAGGCTGGAGRGATGGAAAACAATCTCTCCAAGGCAGCAGTTCCCCAATTTTTGGCTCACTGGACCATTGCAGCTCTCAGACGTCCCCGTGGTGGCTGAGGCAGCAGCAGGAAGCAAGTTTCAATGCCGAGGTTGGTTCTGCAGGTGATTTATTTACCAAAGGCTGGAGTTGGGGGCTGTTTCCAGGTGATACCACTGCAGGGATGGAGCAATGAATGATCTGCCACAGGGAACAACTTTGGGGTGTTTCTTCAGTTYAGTGTAAAACACCAAGAGTGGCAATACAGGAGGTAAAATACCTTGGTATTTTAGGTCTATTGAGGCTTGCTCCTGCAGTTTAAAAATTGATACACCTCGTGCATCCACAGCTGTTCATAGTGGGGAGAGTTGCTTTGATGAGCACAGGGAAACAGGGGTTCACTGTGGGGTTAGAGCATCCCTGTTGAAGAAAGGCAGTTCAGCAAGAGGAGGCAATGGAGTTGTGTCAAAATTACTTGTGAATTTGGGAACAGATTTTTGTTTTCTTTTTGACAAAAACTAGGATTTATAAAAAGAGACAAAGCCTGCCCGGGAGGGGCAGTTGAGCTCCTGCCGCCAACCTCAGGGATGCTTATTTATGAGCTGTGCAGCAAGGAGATGGAAATGCTTCATTAGCAAGCAGCAGTGCATGCTAGCTGGAGAAGATCCTAATGGAGTAAATTAGGAGGGAAACATCTGTTCCTTTCTGTTTTGGTTTCAGTGCTCAATCTGGTGCTAATCCTGGCCTTTTGTGACCTTTTTATATGTCCCCTCATCCTAAATGTGAGACTTGTTTTGGTCATTAGCTGTGGATGTGTGTTGCACCTTTGAACAGAGTTCTTCTCTATCCTTTTGGAGAGATTTGTTTCCTTCTTCTTTCCCTTTCTTCCCAAGACCTTGCAGGCAAAATGTTAGAGGTGGAGGGGAAAGAGAGGTGGTAAAAGCCTGAGCCAGGCAGAGAAAGATGTGTRTACACGTGCTTGCATATATGAGATGCTGAGTTCTACCTTCTTYCCTCTTTTGTATAATTATTTTATCATTAAAGAATGACAGCCTACAACGGAAATTTTAAGTCTTGATGTCTTACATAAAATTCATGGCACGTTCAAGAGAAAGTATTTCTCACAGCTTCATGTATAAATATCCAGTTTTGGTGCAAAGAGAGAGAGGTGGCATGCAGAAATTTGCTTCCTGAATCTTAGTTTTTTCCACCAGCTGACATGGTAGTGGCAGACACAGATCTGCTCTGCTGCTCCACGGATTCTG
>NW_026623485.1:433752-487746 GCF_030028575.1 Malurus melanocephalus | reverse complement strand
GGGACAGGAACCAGTGGGTGCTCCCCAAGGAGCTCCCATCTTTTCCAGGAGCCAGTGGGTGGTCTCTGTCTGGCACAGGCAGCATCAAGGCTGCAGGTCTGAGCCGTTCAGCACCAAGTTTGCAGTTGTAGAGTTTTGTTCAAGGCTTAAAACACTTGCTGAGATTAATGACCAAAAATGTCAAATGTGTCCACAGCTAATTATTCATTAGATGCGTAATTAGTGTGAGATGATCGTGACATTTTACTGTTATTAATTTTTATACTCTGATAGGAATTAAATCAGGCTGTGCTCRCAGAACAACAGTTGGAAGTGGCACCGGAGATGCTGTTGTGAGCTGGAGGATGCTCCTGCAATGCTCTGAGGAAGCATTGGTGCTGCTGGGTTTCCTGATATCAGTTTGGAACTTCCTGTTGTATCTCTGCTCTCAATGGAGGGCTGCAGGAAGCAGCCAGACTGAGCTTCTGAAATACTGAGCCTAGTTGGCTYCATTAAAGTAACAATAAACTCAAAAGAGCAAAGCCAAACGTTTTGGGCTCTGTTCATCAGAGACTGGCGGGTTTCTGGCTTTGTTGTCTTTTAATACCCCAAGAACAGATGCAGGTTGACAAGTGGCATCAGCCAAGGGACGTAGCTTTATAAGTTTGTGTTGAAGCAGGCTTGGAAGTAGCCAGCTGAAATCTAATTTGTAGCCAAGTGGAATAAATTGGAACTGATAGTTATTCAATTAATGGCATGGGCAGCAAGGTGAGGTCTCCTCTCAAAATAGCAGAATAAGGTTTCTTGTCAGGGAGGTTTGGGAAAACGGGGCACGGCACCAGGTTTTCTATCAAATCCAGCCATTAATCATCTGAGTAGCGGGAGGGAGATGTGATTATTATAGAGAGGCTCAGCAGAACAGCTGGAGTGAGCACTTCCCAGAAGGGTGGTGGAATCCAAGCCTGAGCCAATGGACATGGCCTGGAGCTGAGGATTCCCTGAGCAGCGAGGTTCAGTCCTGCAGGAAGCACCAGGATGGGCTCTCCTCTGCTCCTGGGCTCCTCCAGGCACCAGTGACATCCCAGGCATGGCACTCAACCTCTTCTGTCACTCACCTGCTAAAACAGAGCTCCTTTCACATCTGAAAATGTTGTATTTGCATGCTGAGGATTTCAGTAAGAACAGGAAATGTGGGTGTCTTTTTAGTGCTTTTTGTGCATCTGGAGATTCAGAGTAAGGGGTTGACTCATGCTTTCACCAGACTTCCTGCAAACTCCCATGGAGTGATGGCTCAGATCTGGGGATTACTGCACAGATCTTTGGGTAACTGCACACTGATGAAGCTGCCACAAATGTCTCCACCACAAGCAGACCAAGAAATACAGAAAGGTTTATTTGTCTTTAATCAAAAGAAAAATGTCTTCCTATGCAAATGGTGTCTGCAATGATATCAGTGTCRCCTCAGGTTTGCATGGGCTGAATGAAAGAGAAGCTGAGTTCATGGTTTTGGTTTTCAGCAGAATGGTTTTATCAGTTCAGTTTATAAGCAGGAAAGAAAACTCATTTTACTTGGAATAATCGAATCCTTTGGTTGTATTTAAGGACAGGCCAAACAAACAATTTACTAAAAAGTTCATATCAGTTGGAAGGTGGCCAGATCCATGTGAACCATGGCTATCGTGGTGGAGCTGTGGGACTTGTGCTGGGCTCTGAGCAGCCYAAAGCAGCAGCAGGACACAGGAGCTTATGTGAGAATGTGGTCAAATCAAACTTCTTTGGGTTTTGGCACAGAGACTGTCCTGGCCACTGGGAATGTGTACCAGGGAAAATTTATGCAGATTAGCTCAGATATGGAGCTAATAGAACCACATAGATGAGGTCTAAACTATGAAACATTTCTCAAGCTGTAATGCAAATATAGTCCAACATCTGTGGTCTTTCATTAGAAGCGAAGTTACAGGAGTGAGATTTCACTCAGCGGCACTAATTTGTGCCTGTGAAATTATTAACAATTTGATATTGTAGCTTTCTCATTATAAACTTCTGTGGGAAAGGGGAATTAATTTCTCTGTGCTGTTAGAAGTTGTCAGAGGAGATCCCTCCCTTCCTGCGTAACSGGATCAGAAATTCCTCACGTACGTGGGTTGACCCTTTCCCTCTGGGGAACACATTAATTGAAGCAGCGCTCTCATTAAACTGGTGCTGCAGGAGAGGAGTGTAAAAATCATGCAGAATAACAGTGGCAGGCCTGGAGGAATTTGTAGGAATGTTAAGCAAGGAAGAGGGTAATACATCAGGCGCTTTTGGATGGGGGCTGCCAAGAGGAGGCTGCTGGCGGCAAATCTTTTCCTCTTGCATGTAGGATGTTTTTCTGTAATCAGGAATATAAGGGCAGTCATAGGATCTTCTTATTGCAGCAATATCTCAGCCAGCTCTAGGAATGCATGCTCTTCATCATCCTCCCAGGAAGCAGAAGGCGCACCAGGATGAAGAGCAGCTCTCTCTCCACACTGTACCTTCTGGTCCCTTTGGAGCCCATTACCATGGAGCCCCTTCCCTGCTGCCCCTTTCCCAGCAGGGCCAGCACACACCTGACAGCACACCAGGCACCAGTGGAGCACAGACCAGTTCTCCTTTTGCCATTGCATGGCAGCCTGTTRTCTTTGACTGAGATAAATGTCTGCTGAGAGAGAGGCGTGAGTCGGGCTCACCAGACCCATCTGACAAACCCACCGTGTTTCTGGCGTTTCTGGGTTTTGCTGATGAATGCTTCTCCCTGCTTTCCTTACRACACACACAGAGCCAGCACCTCAAATGTTGTTTTCCTGGTGAAAACAACTGCCATGGCAAGGGGAGAAACAGGTGGTGTAGGAGGGATGGGGTTTGGCTGCTCCATCTGGGACACAGTGATGTGATAAAGCACATCCTTTCCCCAAGCCATTTTCACTTAGTTTGGGATGCCCTGCTGGCACTTCGGTAAAAAAATGTGTGACTCCATTGTAAAGAACACCTTACATAAATGGGGAAATGAGAAAAGATGCAAGAGAGCTTCCCTGGCCCTGATAACTGATATCATAGTTGATGGTGGAGGGCCATGAAGATGATGAGGAGTCTAGAGCATCTCTTACGAGGTGAGAGTGAGGAAGCTGGGCCTGTTTATTCTGGAAAAGAGAAGACTGAGAGGGGATCATTAATGGATCTCATAAATGTCTCAAAGGTGGGTGTCAAAAAATGGTGCCAGAATGCTTTCAGTGGTGACCAGTGAGAGGACAAGGAATAATGGCTATAAACTGAAACACGAGAAGTTCCACTTCCATCTGAGGAAGAGCTTCTTTCCATGGAGGGTGGCAGAGCACAGGATCAGCTTCCCAGGGAGGGTGTGGAGTCTCAGTCTCTGGAGACATTCCAAACTCACCTGGACACTTTCTTGTGTCACCAGCTCTGAGTGACCTTGCTTGACAGGGGGCTTGGTCTGGATTATCTTCAGAGGTCCCTTCAAACCCTTCCTATTCTGTGATTGAGCCTGAGATTTACAAGCTGGACAAGACCCGTGTTCTCAGAAGTGCTCCATCCTACCAGTCTGAAGCAGTAATGATGAATGGTTCTCTTTGGCAGTGCAATATTGACAGGGCAATTCACTCTGCCATGGTTATGCTCACACRAAAGCTCAGGAGAGCTCCAAGTTTTCTCTCTTTAATATTGCGTTGATGGCCTGATGGTTTCTTGCTGACAAAACTGCCACAGTTCTTAATATCAGCCTGTCTGCATTCATCAGATGCRAAGGTTTTCCATCCTGTTGGACTCCAGAATAGCATTAGACAGCAAATGGAGAAAGCGTAGGAAGCCAGTATGATAATTTTTTAATCTAATCCCCCGTACCAGGGAGTCGCTGGTGCTCTGATGACTGCGAGTTGTGATGCAAAGCAGAGAAATGCTGGATGTCATTTTAGTGACGCATGTGGAAATGTATTTTTCAATAATTTTCTTGTGTCCAGGTGCAGTGCTAAAAACCCTCATGGCCTGCACAGCTCTCCTGCCCTGGCCCTGCATGGACCCTGGGGCAGGAGCACTTTAGGACYGTGGAGGAAGGAGCCTCAAGTCCCACTGAGCATCCATTGCCTGCATTCAAAGGTGGGGAATGTCCATACTCTGYTCTGCCACCCTGCAGGAGTTACTGTCTGTAAAAGCATCTGTTGMTCCTTCTGGAGACTCTCCTGTCACTCACTGAGGCAATATTGTGTGACACTGCCAATGTCCAGGTGGGACACCCTGCCTCACACACACACTGCTTCCTGCCAGGAAGGAAGGATTGGGCATTTGACTTGGTCTTCTTTGGCATAAACCCAACCCCATGGCATAAAAATCACCCTCACAGCCTCCAGCAGCCACTGGTGGATCTTGCTCCTTCCTTGCTARTGGGAGGCTTATCAGTTTGTCACAGCACTTCCAACAGTGTCCCTTTGAGGTTGCTCTAGAGCAGTATTCAATATTTTATCAATCATCTGAAAGGAATTATAAAATCATTACCTGCAAGTTTGATCACCACTTTGATTTGTGAAGTTTTGCAGGGTAATAAATATTGATGAACATTGGTCACAGAAATTAATCCGAACACAGTGATTAGAGATGGGTAGAGCTGTCAGCACGTGTTTGAGTTGAAAAGGCAAGTTTTTRCTTGAAAAGAAGGTGAGAGAAGAAGGCTTTCAGAATAATGAATGTCCASATCTGGGGACATGGGGATGCTGTTCAGTTCTGTGATTAGCAGTGCTAGTATGCACCCAGCCATGGTCCTTTCTCTTTAAAGGTGGAGAATGACAGAGGTTTGGAGGAAAGATTGAGGTGTGAGGACAAAGCAGCTCTTAGAGGCAGCCACACAGTGCTTTGGTCACAGCCTATTAACTGCACTCGAATTGAGGCACTTGCAGCAGATAAAAGCTCAACAAGAGAGAGACCTCACAGGGTCCGAGTCAGCAAAATGAAAACTGGCACATGTGTTTGCTGTGTGAATGGKGAATGCAGTTAGGAGAGAGCAGGAGCTGTTTGGGGCTGCCCCTCTGGGATGTGGTGTGTTTGGGGACATGTCCTGCTCAGCCAGGTCCCTGCTGAGGACTGGAATGCACCATCTGTGTCACCGTGCTGGGCAGCAGCGCGCTGTGATCACTGCCATCCCCCGGCCTTAAAAACCAGAAAAACAGCAACCTGGGTGAGCTCTGCAGGTCTGCGGGGCCTCTGCCCAAAGATCCTGCATGGCATCCTCTTTGGGAAAGGAGAGAAACCTCTGAACTGCTGGAATTGCACATCTGGGATGGTGGGGTGGGTCTGAGCTGGCTGTGCTGGTCACCCTGCTACTCCTGGCAGCAGCGAGTCCAGAAGATGTACACATGCTGCCTACTTCCAAAAAAAAAAATTAAAAAAAAATAAAAATCCATATCCCAGCCAAATTGAAGCCTCTCCCTGGAGAATGCTGCCACAGCAGAGCTGCTCTGGTGGTTTGGGGCTCAGTAGAGTGGGGGCCAGATGTGGGAGGCAGCAAGACTTGGCACTGCCAGTCAGCAGGGAGGACAGTGGCACTGTCAGGGAGAGCAGGGAAGCAGGGTGGGAGGATATTTATGTGTGAAAGGCTGTCAGGGCTGGAAAGATGAAAATCTGTTGTGCTCTCCCAGAGCTCCTAACTTTCTCCCCTCCAGGCAGCTGGCAGGATTTCTCTAAATATTTGAGACGGTAAAGGGCTTAAACTGGATTACTCCTGGACATGAGCAATTATAATTGTAAATGCACCATTATCTGAGCASTCTCCTGATGCTATTTTGGCACTGATGTGTGACACAGTGACAGGGAGGGTGTGAGGGTCAAGTGCAAGGTAAGGAGAGCCCTTCCCTGGGACCTGACTGACTGGTTTGCAGCAGACCCRACCTCCCAGCAGACATTCTTTGCAAAGCCTCTCCTTTTCCTTGTCCCAGAATTGCAGGAAGGGCTCCCATATGCCTCAGGCTTCAATAACTTCATTGAGTAACAATTTTATTTATTAAATGACTAAATACCCATTAGGAACAAGGATAAACCCAGTGCATTTTGCTGTATATGAGTTTCAGCTGGAGCTTTCTGGATATGAATGTAACTCTAAGAAAGCTTGGATAGCTTTTTGGAACAAAGCAAAGCATTGTTTTTTTCTGATGGATCTCAGAAACGCTAATGGAAGAAACACCAAGCAGATGTGGCTGCACAGACRAACCCATGCAGGCAGAGTCACTGGGGAGGAGCGTGAAAATCCCAGCGGGTTGAACTGTGAATCAAAAGCAGAAGGAAAGTGTCAGACCCACCATGGGAAGCCCCTCTCCATAGAGGGGGACTCTCTGGCAGAGGAGCAGCCCCAGCTGAGTGTGTCACAGGGGCTGGGGCTGCCAGCACAAGGGGACACAATGCCCTGGTGGCACCTCCAGGAAACCTGGACTGAGCAGGGCACAAGCTGCAGCAGTGCCCCAGAAGCACTTTACCTTTATGGGTTCATATTTGAAGGGGACAGGGTGTTAAAAGAAMCTGATCTTTTTAAATGTTTGTATTTCCTTGTTGAATTTAACTGGTCTGAGTGATTGGTAGGGTATTAKTAACTGGGAAATCAGTCTGTGTTTCCCTGATCCCGGCAGCAAAGGGTGTGCTGGGGGAAGCAAGCCACACAAAATCATTTCCTTGCTGGAGCCAAGAGGTCATGAATTTATCTCCTGCCTGGCTTCCAGAGAGATCCCCCACATTCCTGTCACCCGGAGGAGAACAGATCGGAGGATGTTCAGCAGGAGCTTGGGAGACTGGTGATACATGAGCCTCTTAAATGAAGTGTTTGCACATTGTGGTGTGGGAAGCAGGTAGCCAATAATCACCCCCCACACACACTCAGCATTCTCAGCATCTCTCTAGCCCTGGGAAAACAGCTGCCTTCCATTTCCAGCAGTACCAGCCATGCATCTCCCATGTTCCCAGCCTGAAAAGCCAGGAAAACAATGACACTTGTGAGCATTTGGCATGTAGGGACAGACCATCCACCTGTCTGGAAAGCTGAGCAAAATCATCCAATACAATTTTTGCTGTGACTTCTATTGGGAAAATGAGGTCAGGGTTTAGTCTTGTGATGAAATAGCTTTCAGGCTGATGCGAGGCTTAATTGCAGATCTTTAATTAGCTCTCCAGCATGGCTCATYCCTCTGCAAAGGGTGTCACTGGCGTGGGCAGCACAGCAGGAGAGCAGCACCATGGGGCCACCAGTATTTAGGTTAAAGCTCAGCACATGTGCAAGATAGAGTTCCCTTCACAGGGAGGGTTGATGGGAACAAAGACAAGACACCTTCAGCATGTCCCTTGAATATCTGCTGATCTCTGGTGCCTTGCTGGGTGTTTGAAAATGGTTTGAAGTTAAGGTGTCGATAAAAGGAAAGCTTCATAAAACAATGCCAACAAAAATAAATGAAATCCTTTTATCTGATTCCTCGCTGGTCCCCTGAGGTTCATGAAACATGGGATGGGAGGACTGCAAGGTCATCTGCAGAGTAAGCTGGAAAAGCTTTTTTTCTTTCTGCATGAGCAGCTAACTGGAGCATGCCAGAGAGTTTTTACGGCAGGATTTTGGCTTCACAATGGATTAAAAGATTTTAAAATCCATCTGCAAAATATCTTGAACTTTAGGGTTGTTGTGTGCTCAAAATAACGTTAGTCCTTTAATGTTTGATGTGCTGGAAGCCTGTAGGGGAATCAAAGGGTTTGAAATGGCAGGAGAAGGGGAGATAGAGGAGGCAAAGTTTGCTCTGTCTCTGGATAGAGCTGTTGCTCCATCTTTTTGGGGATTCATCTGAAATCCATATTTCAGCTGATCCTCACAGTTATTCAGAAATATCATCAGACTTCTGACAAAGTCTCACAAATGCGTCACTGCCCGGCAGAGTTAAGTAGTGGGGACAAGCATGAGGCAGCATCTTCCAAAGGCTCAGGGTCTGATGCCATGGGTGCCTATTGCTGGGGTGACCTGGGCTGTGGAGGTGTCAACTTGTCCTTGTTCCCAGGACAAGTCCACTCCAGCAGGTGAGGAGTGCCAAGGACTGTCTGCCAGCACAAAGCTGGTTGTCTTAACTTGAGCCAAATCACCTTTTAACTGCCTCAAGGAAGAAACCAACTGGTGTTCACTTTAGTGAGAATCACGGCAAAATTCTGCTCAACACGTGCAGGTGATGGGCTCCCACCAACGTGGGCTCTGCTGTGGTTTCATTTTATGTCCCTGGCCAGTTTGGAGCATTCATTTTCAATCCATCAAGATTGAACTGTCTYAGTCCCCTCCTACCCCTCCAAGCAGGTGCTGAAGAAAGCCCTGCTGACACCAGGAATGGCATCACAGTAATGCTTTAATTGTCTAATCCATCTTCTCTTAATCCCCACTTTCTCTGTTTGGTTTCTTACTTTTCTTAAGGCAAATGGCAGGTCTTAATTTTCTTCGATGTGCAGCCAGTAAGGCYTGGAGGATTTTGACCTTCTGGCAGAACATCCCTGATCTTTCCCATGTTTCAGTGAACAGGCTGAAACCTCTGAGCATGTTATTATGGCTGATTATTGCCCTGCCACCTTCATTTAAACCTCACTGCTAGAAAAAAAAAAAAGGTTTCAGAAGTACCTCGGAGCTGGTGACAGCTGTGGCAATGGCAGGCAGCTTTTGCTGTGCCTGGTGGCCATTACTGACAGGTTTGTCACTATTTTTAGATAGTTTTTTATAGGAAGCAATCCAGTTAATGGCACAATCTGAATCTTACCAGTCCAAGATRTATTTTTCTCTCAGGGCTTTTTCCRTTTTTGKGAGGGTTTGCTGCATCYTGGCMCAAGTTTKYATCAAGGTAGTAAGAAGAAAATCCAGGATGTGGGACCATTTATAATYTCAGGTGGAACAGCACAATAATCTTGCTTCATACTGTACAGTCAGGACAGAAAATGCAGGGAGGACCCTTTTTACTGACTGGGAATACCACAGTTGGATCTGTCTTTGTAAAAAGTGAGATCAGAAAAGGCAACTATAATTGAAATTTGCTGTTTAGAAAAATAKTGGTACTCTGAGGASGAATTGAGGGTCAACACAGGTAGTYTGCCACCCCTCTGCAYATTGCWCTYTRTTGTCTCTAYTGCTTAACTTTATTTCTAAGTYACTCTGTRGRAAAAAAATCCCTTAATGTTCATGTGTTTGCTTCGCTTTTATAAGGAATATGTGTCTTTAAAATTGCAGGCAATGTTATGGTAAAATTCATTATTACAATGTGCACAGGGAAATTATACTAATATAAACATTTATGTTAGAGTGTAATTGTTGAAATTCCAGCAAGTCATTCCAGTTTAGTGCCCAACCTGTAACATGAAACACTTCTCTGGTCACAGCTCTTTCTTGCTTATGGGACCAATAAATGAATTCACATTTGCAAGTTAGATAAACCCTTTGAATGTATTATTGATGCAAACAAATGAAGATTGGGGCTCTAGACAATACCTAATGAAGCTGACTCGACACAGGCTGTTCCTGCTGAAGGGTGCCACAGCTCAGAGCAGGAAGAGTGGTGCCTGTTTCATCYCATAATTATCCTGTGGCTGCTCACTTTGTATGTTCCTTGGCTAGGCATAAAGCTGGGGACATCATGGTAAGTAATTAATTGCTGGGGATCCACTGGCAGTGATTAAAGAAGGCTCACAATCAGCTGATGGTTTGTGACTGTATCTGCACTTTGATCTCCTTGTAGACTCAGGGTGTTGAGTCTCCCAATTATTTCCTCTGGTAAATATTGCTAATCAGAAGGTCTTTTCTAAAAGGTTTGTCCCTTTTCTGTAGACAGTTGATTTTTTTTTCAGCTGCAGGCCCAGATTGGTGCTAAATAACCTTAGTTAAGCCCTGCTCTGTAAAGCTGAATTGTAAATGAAACCAGTGGAAAGGCTGCAGCAGGACATGATGGGAAGCACCTTTAACCTGCTGGGGAGCTGAACATTTCCCTTCTTGACATGAGAAAACCTGGGAGACAGAAGTTACTCTGCCCTTAGGTCCTGGGGGAGGTTTTTTCCAGCTCAGGACTCACTCCAGGACACAGAACAGATGCTCTGCTCTGTGGGGTGAAGCTGCTACAGGTGCTTCAGCACTTCCCAGTACAGCTCAGCATCAGGTACAGAATGGAAAGAGAAGCTTGCATTAGCATTTTGGAGTTGCTCATTACCAGTACTTGCCCTGTTACTATGAGTTTCCATTTACATTTTTTACCAAAAGGAWCTGTGAAAAAGCCCTTGGACTAAACTCTCTCTRYAGGGGGTAAAGCAACCTCCAGTAGRTTTTAACGTGTTCTTGTCAAATTACTGAAAAAATAAATCCAAGTGCTCTTGGAGATGGAATGTTTCTTGTTAAACTCTCCAAAAAAGAATAGGATTGATTTGGAAATGTCACTTGTGATTTAAAAGCTTGAAGGTGAAAACGTCAAGATGTAATTAGCAGCAGCTGATATTTCTTCTGTTGACTCCTTGTGGTCTGTGTGAAAATGTGATGCCCCAAGTGACTGCTCCCACMTGCAGCACTGACCCTGTTGATGCTGAGGGACTGAGGAGAGAAGGGTCACACTGAATTCCAGTATTAGGAAAGTGTGAAATGCCACTGTCATACCCACCCCAAAGCCAAGGGCACAGCAAAGGGAAGGCTCACAGTGTCCTTGCTGGGGAAGCAGAGGAAGGACAGGACAGCTGTGTGTGTTTCCCTGTGAAGGGCCCTTTGCTCAGAATCCCTGGAACAGGAGATGGGGCTTTGCACACCGCTGTGTTTTTGGATCCTCTCTCTCCGTTTTGCCTTCTCAGCCATGCTTTGAGCACTGACCTTCTGCTTTCCTGGGCTCTTTCCTTCTGGGGAGAATGCACATGTTATTGTTCCTTGCTATATTAGCATTTGCCAATGTAGTTGGTGCTTTCCAAAATTAGATGTGCTACAATAAAAAGTCCAGAGCTACTGCCCTGATTTGAAGAGACTTTTTAAGAGGTCTTCTGCCATCAGAAGGCAATCTTGTAGCAATTAATTGTAAARTTACATTTCAGGTGAACAGTGCTCATCGTTTTAAAGATTAATTCTTCTGGAAATACCATTATTCATCACACTAGGTATTACTTTTGAAATAAACTCCTCTTTTTCTCAAAAATAGAATGCGAGCCTATAAGTAGAAATCATATTGTGAATTCAGATTTAAACTGAAATCACTGATATAAAGTACTCAAGATACAGTCTTTGAAAAACATCTGATTGTGATAATCCCATGGTGTTAGAATTATAYTGTGCAGCCCAAGGTTTGAAAGGACCCAGGCTTCCTTTTTTTTCAGCTGCAGTAAGTGCAGYCATTGATCAGGCTCACCCTGTCCATTCTCCGTCCTCTGTCCCCTGATAATGTGCATTTCTTCYGCTCCCATTACCTTTGTCAAATTTGAATAAGATTCAATTTCCTGACTTGGAAGGCTYTTTGTACCTTGCAAATTGTTACCCTCACTTGTAAAAGGGGACACATTCATTCTGTCCTGGGTAACTGGACAAAGGGAYGAGTCAAGGGTGCCTGCCACCCTGTTTTTGGCAGAAGGTGAGGTGTGCTGGGTGCCTGGCAGGTGTCTTGGTTTCAAAGACAGGTGTTTTGCCAATAAAGGCAGGGACCCCCCCCTTGGAGTGGTGGATATGACCCCCCTTCCCTCCGACTTATTATATCTTTGAAAAAAATCACGCGCTTTCAGGCAAGAATGTGGGGGGAAAAAAGGGAATAACAATTTTTATTAATATGTATAACAAAGTGAAAATAAATAATAACAACAATAGCAACAACCAGCCCAGTCACAAACCCAGTGCCAGCCTCACCCAGAGATCCTCACCTGATTCCCCGGTGACTGCAGCTGTGGCGCAGGTCGGCTGGTTCAGATCTCCCACGTGGCCAAGGAGGGGCACAAAACAGGCAGAGATGGATGGAAAAAAAAGTTCCTCTGCAAACTCACAGCAGATACGCCGATCTCAGTGCTCCTTTAACCAATGCAGCACGAATCTCAGGGGTCCCAGGCAAGGCACAGGGGGAGAAGATCACAGTGCAGCAAAACAGGAACCAATGAGCAGTCAAGCTCTACTCCACAGGTAGCAGGCCAACCCCCCTCTAAGCCAAGCAGGGCAGGATATATAGTTACCTGCCATCACCACACCCACACAGCCCCTACCAGTACTTAGCAGGATCGTTAGGGTGGGGTGTAGGTCCTATTGTCTTTACTAATCGCCCTGCCATCAAAAGGATGACCTGGCAATCAGTGTATCCCAGCAACAAAATGGGAAAGAAAAATTCCCAAGAAAGGAAACAAAAGAAGATCCCATAAGCCACAACAGCAGGTCACCTGCACGTGTCCAGGGACACTTTCAGTGCAGTGTCTGGAGCGTGCTGGAGGTCACAGAGGACAGAAGGGAATGCCTGTATCTGGTGCACAGTGCAGCTCAGATTCCTTGAGTGGCCTGAGGATGATCTGCACTGAGCATTCGTTCCCTGTGTCTGGAGTCAGAGATCCCAGACTTCCTGTACTTCATCTCAATGATTTCACCTCAATTTCCATTTTTGTTGTGATACTGCGAATGTGAATCCCACAGTAAGAATTTATGGCAGCTGAGGTCAAGGAAGTGTTGGTTGCTGTGCCTGAAGCAGAAAGGAGAAACCTCTCAGTTTTGCTGCTGCTATCAGAGCCTGATCTCTGCCTGTGGCTCCTTACATGGTGAGTTTGTGCTGACAGAGTCAGGAACAGCCAGGCCAAGGAAAAAGGAAAAGGAAAAAGGGCAGTGAAGGAGGCAGCCCTGGGTTGATGGCTGCAGCACAGCAGCCAGGGCATTGCTGGATCTGGAACTGGAGAAGGCAGCGTGATGCAGGCTCCTGTTTGCTGGAGCTGTGGGCCCTCAGTGCCAGCCCTTCAGTGCCAAACTGGAGAGATTCCTAGAAACCACTTCCCAGTTTGAATTAATTTTTTTTTTTTAAGGGAAAACCCCATCTTGAAACACACAAGAGGGATTGTACGCCGCGGTGGGAGRATGCTGATGTTCCTCTGATGGGAGCAATGCAGCATATGGGCAGCACAAGGCTCAGTGCACCTGCAGGGAGCAGACAGCAATATTAATGCCTCTACTTCTGCCGAGGCAATTGCTGGAAAAATCCTTGCATGAGTCCTTGCTTATTGGCAGGGCGAGGAGGATTTCTGGAGCAGGAGGAGCGTGCCCTACCTGCTGTGTCTCACCTGTGCTTGGCCCTGGGGACAGTGCTGGGGACAGTGCTGAGCAGGCAGGCTGTGCTGTGTCACACCAGCCCTGTGTGCCCCTTTCCCTGCAGGGCCACCCTGGAGAGTCAAGCRTGCATTTCTACTCTGACCTGCAGCTTTTTTTGCATGGCAGAGCTGCAGATCCCACGGGAGAGTCTCTAGGCTGGGGCAGGATACCTCAGCCCTGTGCTGCAGATTCTTGCATCGCTTCATCCCAGTGGCACATCACCCTGCTGTCTCTTTCTCAGGCCTGGCAGCTTCCTGAGAGTGTCCTTGCAGAGYCCTTCATCCTTCAGTGTTTTTCTGGTGCTGCTCTGGTGACATAATGAGCCTTTGTCAAGGAGTAAATCAGTTCAGAGGAGCAGTGCCTTGCCCCAGGTAATCAGCAGCAAGTGATGCTGCCCGGGGCAGAGCAGGGRGTGCCCACAAGTGCCAAACAGGGCTGGCATTTCCAGAATCCTGATGCCCTGGCCAGTCTTCCACTGCCATGGCTGGGAAGCAAGCAGTCAGTGCAGGARGAGGATGGGAGTCTGGGAAGTGCTGCAGCCTTTTCTTGCTAAATACAGGTTGAGGGTGATTAACAGGGAGAAGCATCTTCAGGTCCCCTGGATAAACTGGGCTTCTCTGTTCCCAGCTGCTGACATCTGGTTTCCCTCTAGTGTCCTTACACCCACTGTATTCTCAGGAGAGGCAGCAGAGATGACGTTGCAAAGAGGGACCAGGTTTGCTTCTGCCACAGCTACAGAGGATGTAAAATCTTGGTGCTTGCCTTAGTTTCTGCTGCCTTGGCCATTTTAAAGAAAGAAATCTACATTAGGCAGCCATTGTTCAGTATATTTTATGGTATTTTGCTCTGTTTTTGAGTGTGTAAAGTTCCTAAACTGTTTAATTCAGCACTTTTCCTGTGTAGCTGGGTGACATAACTCAATCTGAGTTCAACTTCTGCAGCAGAGTGAAAAAGACCCCAGGTTAGGGAAACATGATCTTCAATTGGTACCACAGAACTCCTGACAGGTTTGCTCAGCCACTCTGGCATGTTGTACTGTAGCAAACCTCAGACTTGGCCTTTTCCAGCTCCTTTCTGGTACCCAGCCTGTGCTCACCTGAAGAACGGCTTGGGGCATTGCAGGTGTTTGTTCCTCTGGTCTGTTCTGATTATTTGYTGTCTCTAATGTCTTTATTTTTTACCTCCTCCCTGTGACAAGCAATGAAGCCACCTCCAAGARTGTGAGTCACTGACTGGTACATCCACCATGTTGTGCCAGTATGATATTTAGCAAGGAAAGGATTTTTTAGTCACAGCCACCTCTGTATTCTCAGGTATTTCTGCACATAAATGTGTGCAGATGAATGTGTGCAGCTTACCTGTGAGTGTAAGCTCCCAGYTGGGAAGACATTGGTTGGCAGTGCCTGGTTGTACAGAGGTGACCAGGTGCTGAGCACGGAAAACATCTGCCTTTAATGCAAGCTTCAGCCAAAACCCTTCATGACATTGCTCAAAGCAGAAATCCAATTCTTCTGGTTCCTGTCAGATCCCACGGGACAGACCTGCCTCTTGTGTGGGATCCTGTGTGGTGAGGGGCAGCAGGGGATGAGGGAGGAGGGTCAGAGTGGTGAAGCAGGAGGGTCAGAGTGATGAGGGTCAGAGTGGTGAAGCAGGMGGGTCAGAGTGATGAGGGTCAGAGTGATGAGGGTCAGTCAGAGTGATGAAGATGAAGCAGGAGGGTCAGAGTGATTGATGCCAGTGCCACGTCTCCCAGCAGCATCCTGTCTCCTCCAGCTCTGGTGGGTAGAGTGGCAGGGGTGCTGCTTTGGGAAGGCTCTTCCCAAGGTGTTCCCCTACCCCGTTGGAGTCTCCACATCACATCCACTCCCTCGCAATGCCTCGGTATTTGAAAAAGGAGCACGAGGCTGCCCTGATTAAAATTTAATGAGGCTTGGTATTATTGAGGGCCCTTTAGTGTCATTTCTGCACTCATTGGCAAATAAATACATCAGCTGGCGGTATGGGGGCAAGCCCTGTCCCTGCCAGCTGCCCGGGCAGCCGGGGGCTGCTTCTGCTGGAGATGATGGGTTGAGGAGAGAGCAGCTCGGGGCAAGGTGGGCAGCTGGAAGCCCGTTCATTTTCTCTTCAGCAGCTGCTGGAGCAGTGGTTCCCTTCTATTTGTTATTTGCATACTTTAGCCATTGGAATTGAATTTGTGCCCATTAAAACTAAATTAGGGCTGCCTGGAATTCTAAATAGGCTCTGGCAGAGCAGCCCATTAACTCTATCGGAGCAGGTTGTGCAGATCCCCCTCCCACACGGTGTGGCTGGGAACCTCTGCAGAACATGGATTGTTTGCGTGTTCCCAAGGATAATTGCAGTGCCCATATTAGAGTCAGTGCATTAAAATTTTGACAGTCATCAGCATGGCTCAGAGCTGGGCTTAAATTCTTCTACTTCAACAAAAGGTGTGGTACAAAGTCTCACCAAATTATTTTGCAATTCCTTGACCTTAATACAGTATTATTGCCATGACCTGCGGGCCCCTGGTCCTCATGTCCCTCGTGTGAACCTCTGCTTCTGCTCTGGCAAGCCCATTGCCACCTTTTGAGGTTGCTCTGCTCCATCCCTGGCAGGTCTATTGGTATCTCTGATCCCAGCCATTTCTTCCTCATCCCCCTGACACCCCTTCTGCTCTTTGGGGTTCCCATTGGTTTGCCCAAGACGTTGTCTGCTTTGCCTTTGGGTGTGGAGCCCTTGTAGCAGGGACCCCAGAAACAGCCCTGGCCCCTTTCCTCCTCAAGGGAACTTTCTTCCCAGCCCTCCTCCCCATCCCATTCTCTGGGTCAGTCTCAGCCTTTTCCTGGAAGGGATCAGGACCCAGGTAACATTGCCAGGGCAGGCAGCATGGTTTGCCCAGCAGGTCTGGGAGTAAATGGACACAATAAGTTGGACTGGCTATTAAAATAGTCTCTGTTGTTCAGTAGTCTCTAATGAGAAAAGGGAAAATACTCCTGAGCAAAATGCATCTTGTTTACACAGAGGGGAATTTAATTTGAAGCTTATATTTTGCAGGAATAAAAGCTCGACATGTTTAACCAGCCAGAGATCCTACAGCAGAGTTTATGAGATAAGGCTTGGCTGCTTGGTCCTGGTTCCAGCCAGGATCCTCAAATTCTGTTGAATTATGTATTGGATATCTTAAATGATTATGAAATAAGTGAATCACACTGGTGTTTTTCCAGTGTTAGGCACTTCTCAGCAGTTTCTGCTCAAGACACTTCCTCGGCATGCCTCCATCAGGCCCTTGGGGTCAGTTTATTTTKCTTGTCTGCATGCGTGGGTCTGTGCAGGATCAAACAGCCAAGAAACTCCCTCGTTGGAGCCCAGGGAGATGGGTCAGCACTGCACAGACACAGACATCCCTTGTAGGTTTTTTTTCTCCTGGAGCCACATTTGTTCCTGGSGTGTCCAAAGAGGCTTTGGGGCTTTCCAGGCGAAGGGATTTCTCCCAAATGTGGCACAGTGCCACCACAGCCCATCTGTCCCACCAAGGTGGGATGATCCCCCATCACCTCAGGTGGCCAGTCTCCATCTCATGATCTTTATGTGATAACAAACCCACACTACAGCCATTTGATAAATTCAGCTGCCCTGAACTGMAGAGCCAAAGCAGGATTTGCCCTGTGCTGGTGCTGCTGGGCACTGGAGGGGGAGAGGCTGGGAACCAGCACTGCAGCTGAGAGCAGCCCAAAGTGAAATTTCTTCAAGAATTTGATATAAAGTGGCCAACCCAACTCCTTTGTAATTGCTTTGAATCCAATTAATGCTGCCTGAGTAGATGTTAGGAATTATAAAGAGGAATCCAAGTAGGAGCTTGTCACCTAAACTACGATAATATTCCTTCAAAGGAGGCACATTTGCAAACATTATTAATTACCTGGGGAACAGCTCAGGGTTTCAACTGAATTAAGGGGGGAATGTATTTTTGTGATTTTGTGTTTGATTGAGAGCAAGAGATTACCTTATTCTGGAACAATGGAGCAGTTCTTTGTCACAGACCTGGCAGCAAAACACAGGGAATTAGTCTGCACCAAGTCCCCCACCCCCAAAACCAATTTACTGGGAAGGACATTATGCCAGGAATTACCTGGGGCCAAAGAGCTTTTAGCATGGGCTTCTCTAATCAGAAAAATCCAGGAGCACAGAGCTGGAATTTGGTGTTTTAAATTTTCCATGAAGTGCTGTTTGGCTTTGAGGTGTGCTGGAGCTGTTTGGGTTGTGTTTTTCTTGGGGTGGGCTGTGGGTGCCATCCTGGGGTCCTCCAAAAAAGAAAATTTCGGTGCTGACGCAGGGCAGCAACCTGTTCTGAAGTGCCAGACTTTGTGCGTGATCACTGGAAATCTTTTATGGAAATKATCTACCCACACAAATGTGTGAATTTGCATGTCATGTAGGCAAAACACAGCAGGCTTACTTGTACAGCAGTGCATGAGAGCTCGGTGGCAGCAGCSTGTCCCTTCCCAAAGCACGGCTTTGCCAACACCCTGAGCCTGGCTTTGCAGAGTAGAGCTGAGTTTTAGGGACAGGAGGTGGGGGTCTGTGGCACAGCAGCTCCTGATCCTTCACCTGCTGGCTGTCTCTGGGCTGGGTGGAGGAGGGAAGGTCTCACAGTTGGTTTGCTGCAGGTGGGAACCCCAAAAATCCCCGAAGGAAGTTGATGTTCACCCCTCAGCGCTGACAGGCACCCCCTCATCTGCTTCCACTCAAAACACTGGCAAAATGGGAACAGATACCTACAAAACTGGATGATCTCCTTCAGGTCAAAAGGAAGTGGAAATATATGGGAAATAGGAAGAGGAGGACTTTAAGAACATCAGTAGAGTGTGACATAATCAGTGAGCAGGTTCCAGCCTGTCAATTCGCCTGTCTAGGCCTTGCCTCTGTCAAAAGCACAAACACATTTGCTCATAAAGCCCAAATCACATTCACAATTTTTTTTTTCAAAGCATTTTAAGGAAAGTAACAGTAATTAATAATGTTTAAAGTTTGTGCAGGTGCTGGGGTTTCCTGTTGGAGTAGGTGTGCACTGAAATGCATTCCTGAAACCCAACTGGCCCAAGCACAGCACAAAGTGCCCCAGAGGAGCAGAGTTGGCTGCTATGCCCTGTGCCAGCCCCAGCACCCTCCCAGAGAGCAGAGACAGTGAGACATGAGGCTATTTATGGCTCTGTCTGCCTCGGCAGGGTGTGCTGCAAATTAAGATGCTGCTGATGAATGGAAAAAGGAGAGACAGAGGCTCAGAGGGCCCTGGGCCAGGGGCGCTGGCAGCGTGGAGATGTTCTTTGAAGAACTCTKTAGCTGGTGATTAAATGGTGTCCAGCACCTCATTCCAGTGTCTCAGGGCAGGGGAGGGCAGGGGATTGTAACTCAAGACTGAGGGGCCGTGGATTTCTTGGCTGAGGCATCCAGCAACACCTGCAAAGTTACATGTCACCATTTTGCTGTGTTCAGTCTAGACATAAAGGACATTACTACTCAGCAGTATTTAAGTAAAGTTAGGACTGTTCCCTGGCTTTGCTGACAATCTTTCCATGCACCCTGTAGGAACGCTGGGCTCACTTTTACTGCCTCCACTCACCCACTGTGGAGTAACTGCTAACAATTATTCCATAATGGCATTTAAACACCCATGATGTGTGCGATGTTGTATCCTGTCAGTACACAAGTATTACACATGCTGCTGTCCCAGGACAGCCCTGATAAACCAATAAATGATAACCTGATAAACCAATCCATGTGTTGGTTTTCCTTTCCCATGAGGATGCTCTCATCCTGCTGTGCATTGGTCACAGCATTTGGGATCCTGCCTGCAAGGWGCTCCCTCCCCTCTCCAAAAACAGAACCAGAGAACACAGACTGCTTTCCCTGTGCATGGAGTCAGTTATCTGGTTTAATTCCAGCTGAGAAACCAGGGCAAGGAATATACATCAACGCTGTACGAGTTCTAAATCACCACAATCAAGCTTAAATTCTTTTTATTCTTCGCTGTAAACCTGTCCTGAAGTAGGTTAGTGGATCAGAGCAGATCTGCTCTATATTATTTATAGGTTTCCTTTGGTTCTTGCTGCTTGGCTGGATGCTGCTAGAGGACTCCATGTTCCAGCAGTCTTTCTCTTTGCTGCAGCTTTAAAACTTTCTATTTTTGTCTGTAGGAATCCCATCTCCCCAGCTCCCTTCTCTGCTAAATTCAGCACACTGGCAATGCTGAAAGTCTTTCATCGCATGCTGTGCCAAAATCTGACTCCAGCAAAAAGTGCTGCTCTCTTCTGCTCATGTGTGAGCACAGGTAGCACAGGCAGCACCCAGCACTGGCACAAATGTCCCCTGCATGGTCCTGGGGCCACTGTCCTTCAGGGGATGTCTTCAGGGAAAGCTGCTATCCGGTATGAGGAGAATGCTTTGGCTGGAATATTCCTATCCAAGTGTCCCTTTGAGCCAGATAATYTCAAGTTCAGGAGCATTTGCAGCAAAAGCAATCGTTGTCTTAGGCTGTGAGATTATTCAGCAGCTCAGGACTGCCCTCCCACAGCCTGARGCAGGAGCCCTCAGCATTTTCACCAACTCTCGTAATTCAAACCCACTGTGAAAGTGAAGAGACTCTACGCATCAGCTGAATGTGATAGGCAGGGTAGGGCTGCATAATTTATAGACCTGCATTTCTTTTTGATGAGATTTTTGAGTCTAAAAGCTGTGGGAAGGGAGTGCTATTTTTTATTGCATCTCTGAACTCAAATTATGTCAGATTCTGTGGGCACAGTCTGTACTTGTTAAAAAAAAACCTCACCAAAGTGCAGCCTCAGATTGCTCTGGCTCATGAGCACTGCTGGTCCTGCTCCATGCAGCCTAAACCAGCTCCTTGCAGATCTGCACCCAAGGATTAGTTCCTCCATATCCAGAGGGAGCATGGGCATTCACAGCGTGCCAGGGATTGTCCCACATCACAGGTGCTGGTCCAGCTCCTCTGCAGGATTCTAGGTGGCCAGGGGCCAACTGCTCCCTGCTGGATACAGAATTACAGGATCCAGCTGTGTGCTTTGAAATGATTTGGCTGGGATTGCCCGTGTGCTCGGTATCTCTCTGTCCCAGGCCCTTTTCTGTGTATTATGATCTGCCTGGACTTTGGTCTGTGACAGCTTCTTGGAGCAGCCACCAGCACCTTCCTTCCAGGTGCTTGGTGGCCCGGGGCTGGTGCAGCAGCATGACAATCAGCATAAATTCATTCCCACCCACACTGTAACCTCAGAAAAGATGGAAATTCGGGGTCACGCTCTGCTGTTCTGCATGTCAAAGGCTGTTGTATGGAAGGTGCAGGTGCACTTGTTGCTTTGAACAAACAGCAGCGCATCATCCCAAAAAATTCTGGTCTCACTGCAAAGGGGGTGCCTGGAGGTTGGAGTGCTGGRGGCAGAGGCTTTTGGAGCAAGGGCTCCCTTTCTGAGCCGATTATTCCCAGTGAATCATTGCAGGCAGCGCTGACTGAGGTCGGAGTGGCTGGTATTGCCAGCTGCACTGATTTGTGAGGATTTGGGAGACACRCTGATATTTTCTGCAGATAAACCACTAGAAATAGGGAAAATGTTATAAAACTGTGGCCCAGGTTCCTGTTCCCTTATCTCTGTGTGAGTGTTGTCAAGAGTTTAAAATACATGTGTGATAAAGCACTTCCTGGAGCAGTTGCAGTGACGGTKTGTCCTGAAAAGCTTCTCCCCCTTTGTCGGGGGTGGGGAGCCAAAAAAGCCATGCCACTGGGATGAGAATGTCACTGGGATTGGTGAGAGTGGTGTTGGAGCACAGGGTGTTCTGGATAATGAGCCAGCAAGAATTAAAAGCTTTTATAATGCATATTTTTAATGGAGCTGGGAAACAGGGACAAAATAGGAAAGCTGTTTCTAAGTCCTGCAGGCACTTGGGGGGTGGTTTAGGATATCATTAGAAGGAGTCATGGGCTGTCAGTATTTCTCTTAATATGGAGCTGAAGTCAAGAGCAAAAACTTTATATAAAAATAAAGAGCAGAGGGATTGGATAAAACCAAGTGCGTCCTAATCCTGTTACACAGCCCTGTCCAAGATGCTGTGGGTGGTTTTGGATGGTCCCATTCAGTGGGGGCTGATGGGGATAGATAATTTCTGGAAAGGTCCTGTTTAAAGGGRATAGAAAAGATCAATATTAACAGACTAGGAAAAGATAAATGACAGTGTTGTACAAATACTGTGTCAGATGAGGAATTGCTCCCAAAACTGTAGATAAGACCGTTCTGTTCTTTTTATCTTGTAATACAGAGTAAGAGGACAATGAATTTTGTTAAAGAGCAACAAAAGTTAAATCTGATTTAAGGAAAAGAAATACAGTGACACTGCTGAGTGTCGTAAACTCAAAAAATGGAATGAAAATGTGTGGACGGTGAGACAATRCAGGGAAATAACAAGCAACCTCTTGTTAGGGGGACTGCCAGAGGGGACATCAAAACTGGGACCTTTCTGGGACCGCCTGCCCTTCTGGGGCCACTCACAGCTTTTTGTCTGTGCCCTGCTGTGTGACCTTCTTCCCACCCATGTCACAGCGCTGTTTGGGCTCTCTGGATGAATTTCCTCTCTGACTCAGCTCTAACCTGCTGCCGCCCATCATTTCTACTTTGCTTGAAATTGGGCTGTCAGGACCCATGGCAGCCGTGCCATGACGTGCGGAGGAGCATCCCTGGTGGGATGGTGTGGATTTGTACTGAAGGGCAGGCAYTGTGCTCCCAGAACAGCCTGCCAGTCCTCCCCAATTAGGGTGATGGTTTTCTGTGCATCCACRGAGACCTGGCTGAGCTCCCCGCAGTGAGCCATGCAGAGATAATTCAAGGGAGCAGCTAAAGATTCCTCAGCAATGCTGGAATCCTTCCAGTGGTGCTGAGCTGGAGCAGATATTGTCATGAGCTGTTGTGGGGTGGAATCCCTGCTCTATCCCATCCTCGGTGTCAGGGGTCTGCTCTGTGCTGGGGTGTCCTCCCTCTGCTCTTCAGATTCATCCTGTTAACAAATGGCATCCCTTATCATCAAAATATTTTCTAGAGGCCTTCTGGTGATTGCATGAGCAGTATCAGAAGTCATTAATTCTGAAATGTGGGCTCCAGGGGACACTTTGTGCAAGTTCAGCTGGCGAATAAACCTTTAAACCTTTCCTTGTCAGTGCTTCCCCTGTCAGGCAGGTGCTGGGCTGTCATTCAGCAGCCTACARCCCTCCTCAATGAGCAGCTGCAGCATTCCTCTGCATGTCCTGAGGAAGCCAAAAGGGCAGAAAATTCCCTAAGCACCCCAGCAAAGCTCGTTTTCCCCAAGATAAGTRTTTCTTCAAAAGACTATGGCAAGGTGGCTGTGATTTGTACTCTTCTAAACAAAAATCATAACAGCTGATGTGTTATGTGAGCAGTGGGGTTTGGGTTTTTTTTAAATTTATTTCTGCTGATGCATCCTCTAGGATCCTACAAGGTCTTTCTAATGTAATTTGGGATTATTTGTGGCTTCCAAGGTGTCAAAGGGTTCAAACTGCCTGGCTGTGCCTATTACTCTGAGCAGCAGTTGGAGAGGGATTTTCCCATCTGATGACTTTTGCTTATCAGTCAGGGAGGCAATAACTGATACTCAGTGAAAAGCCTAAATCTGGCCTGTGGAAAGGAATGGGTTCTTTCTGAAGTGCTTCAGTGCTGAGACACATCTAAATCAAGTTATTGGGCAAGGGGTGGTTCTGTGCCATGGGGCAGGCAACTTCCTGTGAACACTAACTGTGTGTGATGCCTGAGCCGAATACCCTTCAGAGCTGCTTAACAGCTTCTCTTTTCCATTTTGGTGATATCTTTCTAAATTATACATTAAACTTATCAGGCTGAGTAATGCATCACAGCTTCCCCGTGTCAGACTTAATGTTCCTTACTCAGCTGCAGCTTTGTGTTTGCCTTTCCCTTCCGTTTATCATCAGGCAAAGCCCGGGTTCTCCTCTCCAGAAGCTGCTTTTTGTTTTAGCAGAGATGCTCTGTAGGAGCCAGGTACAGGGAGCTGTCCCATCCCAGGGCAAGGCTGATGAATAAATTTAAAAAATACCCAAAGAATYGGAGCGAGGAGCACATGGGGAGGGTGATCACAGAGATGTGGTGGCATTGGAGGTTGTGGGTGACGAGGGACTGACACCTTGGCTGTTGGGATTTTAGGAAAACAAGTAATTTACTACTTTTCCTTGCCAATGTGTCTGAAGACAGATAGTATTTGGTTAAGTGCAGCTCTAAAATGGAAACTCAAGCAATTTTCTTTCAGTGGCTTCTCAGATCATTGCACAGCAAGGTGCAGCTAAGGAGAAAGGCATGTCTCCTGGTTTTAAGTGCTCTGTGTTAATGTTGGTGTCTTCTGTGAAATTACCAGGCTTTGTAATGCCTGTGCATGGAGGAATTCCTAATTTCAGGTTTGTTTTGGTTTTTTTTCTTGCAATCTCCTTATGTTGTGAGACCTTTTATATTTCTTCTGTTGGCTGTAACCCCTCACTCCCAGGAGATGGACTGAGCTCTCTCTTTTTGTGCTGCTTCTCCTGAGCTCCCTCTGAATCTCCCCCCTGTTTGAACCCTTTGGCCACATCAGACCCTTCAGTGTGCAGATGCTCTGCAGGACTGCTGCTGTTTGAAGCAGTCCTTTTATATTGTTCCATTTTGTTTTATTCTGATGTATATATAAATAATTGGATGCCTTTAGCAGGCTGCAACTATACTCCTGGGCCATATATCCACCAGTTTTCCTCTCCTTTTTTTTTTTTTTCTTCCCTCAGAAGTCAGGAGGCAGCTGTGGGAATCAGTGCTGCTCTTTTAATAAATGCAGTCACTCCAATGCCTGTAGCACCTGAGCGGGTTTTTCTGAACAGCGCAGCTTTTTTCTATTTGTAACACACTTTCACCTTATTATGTTTACATTCTATAGCAAAACAATGTATGTTTTCAGCAGAATTAATCAGTATAATTAGATGTGATTTCCAGTGTCAGGTTGAGCCGAAGCACTGATTCAGGRTGGTGATTAGCCCTCTCAGCAGCAATGGGGATGGAGAGCTAATCTGTGCCCAAAACTCTGATTTTGAAACATGCCGTTTATACTCTACTTATAAATTGAATATTTCCTCTGAACGCCCCCAACCAATTTGAATAAAAATTTATTTATACCTGATGGCAGTGTACTATGTTTGTTTTAGATTGCAGCTTTGCTTCTGTTTGCAGAGGTTGCCATTACTCAAACAGGGCCTCAGTCTTTATTAACAGGACCTTTTGCCCCTTTGCATTTGCCTAATGTATACCAAATGAACTCCTGCAATTATTTAAATCTGCATAGTCTTCATCTTCTCTGATCCCTAAAAAAAAAAAAAATTAAGTCCTTGAATATTCTGTGATCCTGTAATACTGATTTTGGACAGTGCAGCTCCCACCTGAGCTGGCTGTGTGTGGCTTGTGGTGTGTCCTTCAACAGAAAAAATTCCTTTACCCCTTGCAAGATTCATGAGGCAGGTTCAAGGTTCATTGCAAAAATGACAGAGTCGTTGATTTCTTTATTTTCTATAATTTCAGCCTTTCAGAATAAAGAGCATCTTAGAGACACAAGCTTCAAGAGTGTTTCATTTGCTGATTCAGTCTTTGAGAAAGTGCAATTATGCGGGAAGGAAGCTCCTGCATTGTAAAAAAGTTCAGATCAATTAAAACAATTTACTTGGTTGCTAATGATTCCAGACCACTGTAATTTATTGGTAAATAAGTGGCTGCAAAAGCATGTTCATTCAGTGAGTACACAGAGGAAATAATCCTGGGTAAATTAGACATTGGTTCGGTCACAGACTCTCCCTGCAAACCTTTCTGGGCTGGCTTGCCACACAGCTTGAGGGATTCCAGTTTTTGGAGGAAACCACAGTTTCTGATGGTTGTTCAGCATTCAGAGAAATGCAGATAATGTGGGGTGGCCATGGGGTGGCACAGCCAGAGTGGACAATCAGTGTWAACAAGGTGAGGTGCATCCCTTTCTGGGTGTTACAGATCACTGGGTTCATGCTGATGCTCAGCAGAGGTGAGATGATAAACAGCAATTAKTGGCCAGTTTTTATATTGGCCACAAATGTACTTTGCAGAACCTTTTGAWTGTTCTTTCAAAACGGATCTTTTTTTAGCAGAACTTAACAGCATTAAAAAACAGGAGTYGGTGCTGTTTTTGTCAGGGTCTCACTTATCCTGTGGACAAGTTTGCTGCAGCTTCAATTTGCCTGCTTGGAAAATTGGCTGTCACATGCCAGGGACAGCCAGATCTGTCAAGCTCCACACAGTTTTCCTTTATTAGCTCTATTGGGTTTATTGCTTTTCGTATGCTCTGAGGGATGATGGTTGTTTAGTGACAAGAACCTGGAAAATCATTCAAGTTGACAATGCTTTTTAGATTTCATTTTTTCCTTGTGTCTCTATCTATAAAACAGAATGACTTGAGGACACGGTGAACATAGTGGGGTGTTTGCTCTATTGCTGGGAATGTGCCTTGGAGCTCTGGGCTCTGCTGTTGTTACATCCCCACATCAACCAAATTGCAGCCGTGTGCATTTTACCTGTCCTGCTGCTGCTTMTGGTGTGGCAAGGGTGTGCTTTGGTTTTTAGCAAACAGGCTTTAATCTCCTTAGGCACGATGGTCTCTCCAGTCATTTCTGAACTCTGTGTGCAAGTTGGGACAGAAGATTTTTGTGACGTGTTCCAGGTTCTTGCAGTACTGAGCCAGCTGAAACATTCTGACATAACACCAAAACATCAGGAAACCTGGAGAGGACAGCATTCCAAATAGTGATGGTGGAGGATCTCCTCTGGCTGTGCTCTTTCTGCCTAAAGAGGGGATGCCACGTTCCTCAGAGAGTGCTCTCCCAGCACAGAGTCACAGGGAGGCTCTGCAGGGAATCCCTGTGTTCACCCAGCTGGTTTTGCTGCCTGTTTTCTCATTATTTGCAGGTTCTTCAGTGCTCCCTGGTGTGGCAGGCAGACAGCACGTACCCTGTGAGGTCCCTGCCCCTCAGGGAGCCCAGCAGGACATGTTTTCCCCCGTGCTTTTGCATCCCAGCATCTCCAGCACCCTGGGATGGGCAGTGCCGTCGTTCCAGTCCCAGGCTTTGGGAATATCAGCTTTTGCATGTGTAATGAGAACAGAATTCCCTGGCTGTTTCCTGCTCCATCTCTCATTGCGAGCACACGGTGGAGGAGGAAGGATGGTGCTCTGTAATCACTCCCCAGGGGTGGTGGGCACTGGTGGTGCCAGCAGGCATAGTGACAGTGAGAGCATCCAGCCCTGCACACACCTGCACTTCTGGTGTGTGTCCTTCTGAGAGTGAGAAAGGATAATATGGGGAATCCTGGTGACTCGAATTCCTGCTGCAGCCGACAATTCCTGGCTCTCTGCAGCTGTGGCAGGTGACGGAAGTGCCTCTGATGGCAATAGAAATGTTCCCAATGAAGGGGAGAAGGCAGCTGCAGCTCCTGTGTCTGTGCCAAGATGGAAATCTTTATCGTTGAGTGGTTCACGAAGGCACAACTGCAGTCACCTCAAATCCTGCTATTGCTGAGCGAGCAGCAGCTCTCCATCCAGCAGTATCAGAGAGGAATGATCTGTGGCTGGATGAGTGAAATCACTCGTCTCTAGCTACAAATAGGAGACATCTGGGCAGCGTCTCTGATGGTGGAATAAAAGGCAGAAAAGCTGTGTGAGATATGTACAAAGGCTAAAATGTGAATGGGTGTGTAAGACCTTCAATATTCCTCTCAAAACCACCCCTACCTGCAGTCATGTGTGGCACACTTAACAACAGATCAGTGCTCACACTCTCTGATGAAATTCAGATCTGAGAGATCCAAGCTGAGGAACAAAACCTGTTCAGTCCTTTATTTGAAGGACAKCAAGACAAGGGTCTCCATTCCTCTTCCATGTTCTGTGCAGGCAGGAAAAAAAAAAAGAAAAAAGAAAAAGCAGTAAATTAGAAAAAGCATAGAGCACTCTTGAGCCTGGGTAGTGCAGAGTWTTGCTGTTTCTGGGATTTCAAGGACTCTTGTCATAAGCTGTTCGTTCCTCAGYGTTACCTCTCTCTTAGATGCTTCTTCAGATGCATCGATGCCTAAGCTCAAAAACCCCTTTGATCTGTGCTTAGTTTGCTGAGCATTTACCAACTTAAAAGTGCCYGTGTTAAACTTTAATATTCCCGTGTCTGGCACTGGATGTTCCAACTACTGCTGCTTTTTTTGGGATGTCTCAGAAGATACCAGTGTGTGTAGCTGGGTCAAGTAGCTGATGGGTGAAATGAGCAGTGACTGGCTGTGTGTAATAGTCTGCATCTGTTATTGAAATTCAGAAGCTTTTCCTGCATTTTTGTGTTTTGTAAGGTGTCCARTGTTATGGGCATTGTGGGTTCTTTTCTTTTGCTGATGTGAGTGTGCACCACAGGCAGCAGCACTCAATGTATAAAATATCTCAGCTTCATAGTCCCATTTAGCAAGTAAATTTAAAAAAAAGAAAAAAGGGGGGAATTTCTACATATAACAGAAACTGCATTGCTATTTGTTGTGTTCTTTAGAAGGCATTGCCAAAACTTTGCTGATTTTCTTGGAGCATACTGTGAAATAAAAAGATGAGGGAGACTCTCCAGGAGAGATGCAGCCATAGAGTTAACCAAAGAAATTGATAACTCTCATGTGCCACATCTCCAAACGCTTGCCTGATAAATTTGCTCTCACTACTTAAAAATCTAATTGGATGAAGTGTTGGCATCTGTCATCAGCTCAGTCTGAGCCCAAGGGCTAAACAAAGCTCACCTTTCTCTGCTTAAATAACACAGCTTTGGAGGTTATSGGGCACTGTCGTGTGCTGGGAGATTGCCAGGCTGCTCCCGTGCAGCGAATTTGAGACTGATGGATCAGGCTGAAGGACAGTTTGCTTTGGTGTAGCTGGGCTGCAGCACCTTCTGCTCATCCCTGATAACATCTCAGCAGCCAGGCTTGCTCTGCCTTGGCAGTTTGAGGCATGATGGGCTCCCTGTCCAATTTACCATTCTCTTCCCTTATTGTGTGGAAGGGAGATCTGATTTGGGGCAAAAAGGAGCCAGGAAGGAATGTGTGCTCCTCCCCTGAGTTCAGAGCTGTTTGCCCACCCTGGGAGTGGTCTGTGCCTGCTCACACATAGTGAAACAGAAACCAAATCCATTTGTCAGATCTCCCCAAGAGAAACCTGAATGCCTGCCTGACCAGAAAGGAGTCAGAGTCATTGGAAAGATAAGGAGATAACTCCATTCTTATCAGGAKGTCAGTGAAGCTCCTCTGAGCCAACAGGCAGTACTGATGGGGGTCCCTTTTAAAATTCCAAGGAATTCACCTAAGAGTCTCCAAGTGTATGTGCAGGAGGCCCAGAGAGATGGGTTCTCTCCCAGCCTGGACAGTAGTGCTGAGATACCAATCCCTGTTTGTTAATCCCAGTGTATGGGGGAATTTGAGACCTCTGAGGGGTAGTGAAGAAGAAAGAAGGTTGTCTAGTAATCTGTTTCTTGCAGTTCAGAAAAAATTCAAATCTGATACTCCTTTTTACTTGCTTTAGGATTTGATGTTTCCAGTTTAAGTGCTGCCTCAGTTCCCAGCTGGCTGCTGTGGATCCCTTTTAGGACACCATGGCTCAAGAGTCACAGCCAGCAGCTGTAGGGAGGATGGAGGGAGGCTGGCATGTCCTTGACGTGGCATTTTGGGGTGTTTTGGGGCACCTGGTACCTTCCCATCCCTGCCTTTGGACACAACCCTAGGGTGCTGACTTCTGTGCATCTTTTGTTTGGACTCTCTCATCTCTCAGAGTCCTCACATTCAATTCAAAATAAAGTTGGACTCCAAAATACATACCAGAGGAGAATTTTGGATTCCCTGGCACTGGGGTTACTCATGTCTGGAAGGGTTATCCAGACACARCAGAACCTGCAGTGAATAACCTCTGTGCTGTATGGCAGTGTCATAAGGGTTTTGCCATAAGARCAAACGTGTTGCAAGACTATCAAAGGCAACATTATGAAAGTGTTTTGAAGGTTATTGATGTTATTCCTCCGGGAATTGTATTACCAGTCACTGATATCAAAAGTAACAAATTTAAAGAAGCTATAAATGATAGAGCCCTCGGAGCAAGAGCAAAGGATAGAARTAGAAAGGACTTGTTGGCTTACCACGTACTATATAGGCTGCATGGAACATTAAATAGCATTTATCTGCTGTTTCTGCAGGCTGCCATCAGGCTCACACGTGCTCCTTTCCAGGCACCCRGAGCTCTGTGCCTCTGTGCTGTGTCTGTGGGGAAATGGGTCAGGGTTAGTGAGCACCTTGAGCTGTTGTCACCTTCCTGCTGGGTCAGTGGGGTGTGTGGCACTGACAGTCTGTGGCACCCTGTCAAATGCTGAGCTGCTGTTCTGCTCCCTTGTGCAGATTTCCCAACCCTTGGTTACATCCTCAGTCCACTGTGCCTCTGCTGTGGGGAGAGCAATCCTCTTCCAAATGATGTAAAATCAGTTTTGTATGTACAACACTAGCTTGGTGAGGCTTTAGGAGCAGCGCTGAAGGACAGCGTGTCTCTGGAGGGAAAGCTTATCATGAGCTCTCAGTGCATTCTCCTGGGCTTTTCTTGTCTGGTATTTSGAAATGTCAGCTTTCTGTTACTTGGTCCACCTACAACAATACCAATTTAAAAAGTTAACAGTGAAGAATCTGGAGGTGCACATAGAATTGTTCTTAATTCACAGAAATGCATTAATATTTAACAGATAATAGTGTTATTGAGGCAAACTAGGCCATCAGCTTGAGAGAAAAACTTGCACCATCTTTATTCCAACCAGAAGTGAAAGCAGTGCATTTTGTTGATAGAAACTTTGAAAGCACTTGGTGAATGTCAGTGGAGCTTTGAAATTAAAATTTCTTCTTATTTCAGACCAACTATTATTGTATCTCTGGCTTGGGTGAGCTGGGAAAGGGCAGAAGCCACTTGGGGCATGATTTATAATGCTGGCATTTCTGGCCAGTGATGGGGATGGAAGTGTTCTGAGCTGAGCTCTGCCTCAGCTCGTTTGAAATGCAATGACAGAATTCCCATGTAAAGGTTGCAATAAAAACAGAAAGAGGGAGAAGAGACTCTGTACTTCAGAATGAAAAAAAAATAAAGAATCCTCACAAATGTCAGCTGAGGGATCTCTGGCTCACACTTGTTAGGGAAAAATAGTCCAAATGCAGTAGCAAATCTTTTACAGAGCAGCAGCCTGCAAAGAGAGCAGCACTATTAGAGCACAAGCAGTACCTCAATATTTACATTGGTGTCTGTGATTTGTTGGGACTTTGCCCGTGTGTGCATGGGCAGCATAACACGATTTCACAGTGTTCATGCAGTTACAGGGCAGAACTCTGCTCCACATCTGCAGTTTTGGTGGCCAGAGGTTCCTCACTGATGCTTTGTGGGCAGTCAAGCATTTGCTTTGTGTTGCCCTATCAAGAGCTGTGTTTTGCTGTTAAATTGAGTAATCCCAATGTATAAATTGGGCTGTGTCAGTTAGCAATTTTTTKGAGATGTTATGAAAATGAAAAGCACAATTCAAGTGTAGGACACTGAAATAGCAGGTGGCTTTGATGTTCTCCTCTGCACCACCTTCCTTGCAGAAGAAATTCCACTATTCCAGAAATGGTTGCAATATTCACATTTAACATAAGAAAACACAGAGGCACCATGCAAATGTAATTCTTCAAAGGTGGGGAGCTGGAGTAGCAGAATCTGAGTCTAGCAAGAGATGTGTGTGCTATAATAAGCCTCATTTGTCAGGAAGASTATCTCAGAGGAGTTCAAACCCAAAGAAACCTTTGCTTTGCCCTCAGCGCTATTGTTTGAAAATCCTCAAGGCTTTTGCAGAATGAATTGTAAAACTGCAGAGAGCAAGTGACAGGGAGGAGGAGGAGATGCCTGGGTGATTTCCATGGCAAATCTGTCTCCCTGTCGGTGCTGGATGCACTGGCTGGGTTAGATGCAGCTGGTGCTTGTGTTTCACACTTTTCCAGAGTGGGGGTGTTAAAAGGAGTGTCTCTGAGCAAGCTGGAGAAGGACAGGTTGCTTTCTCCAAGTTTTCTCTGCTTGCTTTATTCATGGTTATGCTTTTATCCACAAGCAATGGCACAGCTGTAGAATGCTGTTAACTGAGTCAGCTGCCCCAGCACTTCCTCTCAAAGCTGTGAAAGTCTTGGGCTGGYCTTTCAAGAATCCAGACAAACACTAAAAACCTTGGGTTTGAAAAAGAGCCTTGCTCTGTGGGTGGCAGCCTGGAGTCCACTGGTTCTCAGGGAAAATCCTTTGGAGATGTGGGTGGGAGCCAGGCTGTGCTGGGCAGTGCCACCACCACGAGTKCTCAGGTGCCACAGACTCAGGTCTCAGGTCTCCTCAGACCTTCCCAGGGAACCACTTTCATGGTCTTTAGAGCAATAAATAGGACAGGAGATTTCCCTTCTGCATCTCCATCCCTGGGACTTGTGTGTCAGCACCAAAGCTCCCTGCGTGTTTCTAGATAAACAAAAACAGTCCCAGCTCAAGGCAGGATTATCTTATCCCTGTCAGCTGCCTGTGTGAGTTAAAGCTTCCAGCTGGGAGAGGTGACACACATGAAAAGAAATTTCCATTGTCCAGAAGAATAATACCTGTGTGAGAGAGAGAAGTGCCTTTTGTTTTATTTTGCTGCATGTTTCTGGTTGTGCAGCATCATCCTTCCATTACACCTTTTACTAGCACTGGAGGTATTGCTATGAGAGATAAAAARCATCTCAGAAATCAATTTTTGTTGGAACTTTGGAGGCCAGGAATTACTGCCTGTTATTTCTCTGTGTCTTTCAAAGTGTATGTTAAGTAAACATGATCCTCAGGAGTATTTGGAGGCAGCTCTTTCTATATAAAATACCTTCAAATGTATCCGATTTGATGATGTATTAGTGAGKGTTTGGTGTTTGTTCTGTATTAAAACTCTGTTACTTTGCTGCTCATGCTATTGAAATGCTGCCTSATGATGCCCACACTGCTCTGTGTGCTGTGCCCTTACCAAGGCATTGAAGAGGCACTGGGGAACATGTTATAAAATATACAGTTAAATTAAATCTTGATTCTCTTTAAAACAGTAGGAGGAAATCTCGTAATCTCAGAATAATTTTTTGCTTTCCGTGCCTTTCATATTTGCATTATGTGGAGCTGTATTGCCTTGTAGCCAGTCTCTTGTCTCAAAAAATACTGAACTTAAACAAAAAACCTCAAAAAAAAAAGGGCTGAGAAAGTGGGAAAATGACTCTGTGTTGGAGTTGTGGGCTGGCTGACCTTTGGATACAAGTGTTGTATTCAAAGMTTATAAATCTTGAGACGGAGGCACAGCTGGGATGTGGTGATGGTGAGAAGAGGGGTGGGGGTGACCCAAAGGGACCCAAAGCTCCTGTACCAGGCAAGGACAGGGAGAGCTGACCCCAAATCCTGAGCAAAAGTGTCTCAGGATGCTGATTTCACTGCAATTAAAACCACATCTGCACCGAAGTCTCTTTGCCCAAATTACTCCAAGCATCCTCTYGTCCTGAGGAAGTTGTGGCAGGGCCAGAAGTTCCAGCAGCTCTTTTGTCACTAGAACCATGGGGACAAGGTTAATTCAAGGTGCTGTGCTGGCTGGAAGGGATTTTCCAGCAGAAAGAATCCTGCTCTGCAGCACAACAACTGCTTTTGTGTCTGGCTCTGGGGTCCCACTCCCTTCCCTGTGCTCCAGCTCGGGTGCCAGGGCTGTGCTGTGTCTCTGRTAATTGTCTCGTTCTCCCTAATTAAACATGCCCAGCTCTAGATAAATTAAGGCAGTAGGTTGTGCGCTCAAAGGCAGTGGATTTTTTTTTTGTTTTCACAGTTAGTGTGGAAGATTAATATATTCCAAGGCGTCAGCCACCAGGTTGCCTTCCATAGCATGACCTCAATTAGAAATTAGTTCAAGGATAAAGAAATTGCTGGGATTCAAACCGATAATCTTGCTCAAAGCTAGCATTTGGTCTCTGAAAAAATTCCATTACTTCTATGCCTGTGTTATGTATTTGTGCCTTTTTCTTCAGATATCCCAGGCTCTGGTCTCAAACCTTTGAAAATCCAGAGGAAACCCTSCAGAAAGACACTGCTATAAATAGTAGAAGATTTTGTCATCCATGTGTCTGGAAATAGTTTCATTCCCTGGTTTGATTTTCAGATAACGTGTAGATGATACACAGGCACTCCCAGCAGCTGTCCCTGAGTTACCTGTGGGTACTGGAGCTTCATGTAATGGCAGCCCCTCAAAACCACAGAAACCTCTTTATATTATTTTTTTGGGGGGTGATAATCTGTAAAATATTAATCTTGTCACCCTACAGCAATGGATGGGAATTATCTTCCAATGAAGCTGAGATTCCTTTTCAGCCTTTTGGATTGTTTGAGGCACACAAAATAAACATAGTGAAGGAACAGCTGAAAATAATAAATTMATTTTATTTCCTGGAAAATAAAAAAGGTGTTGTAATTTTGGGGGTGAACTGGGAGGGAGGGGGGCACAGGATCTGCCTCTGCACCCCACAGGAGCTCTCTGCTCCTTTCTGCTTCATGGTGTAGCCATTAGAGATGGAACTGGTTTCACCACATGTAAAACTCCACAGGTTTGTCACAGCAGAACCATCACAGGTGTCCAGCACCAGCCTGGGCAAATGGCTGCATTTGGGGCTAATTCCTTGGCTGAGATTAAACTCACTGATGCTCATCACCCCTGAGGATGATTTACTTCCTTTCATCCTTCCAGCAGGGAGTAAAAATGCAAAACTTTCAGCTCAGAGGTATTTTTCCAAATAAAATTATCTTCAGCTGTGGTCATCGGTGATTTGGGAGCCCCTGCCAGTGAGATTTTGCCTTGAGCTGATTGCCTTGGCTTGAGCAGCTGAAGAGCACCTGGAAGCTGGCCAGAAATGGCTTTTGATTTTTGCTTTTAAAAGAAAAAGAAATAGTAGAAGAGAACCAAACCAGCATGCTTTGGAAATTCAGAAGTTTTTTGTGATTATTCTCCCTGAGAAGGGAGCCTTCCCATCGGAGGGGACTGACTCTGGGAAGTGAAAAGGAAGCAAAAGGTGGTTTCTGTAATGAAAGGAGCATTTCCATTGTGGCTGAGCCATCATGGAGCTCTGGAGGAGCTGCCTATTCCTTCACCCCAGCACTGCTCTGCCCATGTCTCCCCACCTGCCAGAACCATTCCAGTTTTGTGTTTCTGCTTCTGTGGAAAATCCCCACATGGAGCAGGATGGTGGAACAAACAGTCCCTGTTTTAGTCAGATAATTTCCATGGTGTGTGCTGGGCAGCAGAGGAAGGGGACAGAGGGGTGCAGCACCATTGTGTGCCATCATCTGTGTCTTTCTGGAGGGTTTCCTCTGGATTTTCAAAGGTTTGAGACCAGAGCCTGGGATATCTGATGAAAAAGGCACAAATACATAACACACTACTTTCTGGGTAGTGTGTACACTTTCACCATCACACAGTTTTTCTCCTTCATTTGTCATGAGAACTGGCATTAGATTAATGGTTAAGCCATGGAAGAAATGTAACRCCATGCCAGTCTGATTTATTGACCACTTAGTGCTGATGAAGCTTCAAACAAGAGTCAGACAGATGTTGCAGTTGCATTTTTCTTCATCAAAACCAGCGAGTTTTTGTGTTTAACCACTTGTTGCACCATCTCCTGCTCACCCCCCCAGCAGCAGTGGAGGCATTTCTTGTGCCAGAATGAGGAGGCAGGAGAAGATCACCACAAACAATGATTTGCTGCTGATCATGAGTCTCCTAAAACATATATATACTCTTCATTTGTGTCAAAACATTTCAGTTCACCAAATAGATTGGCATTGGTGAGATTTGTCTGTCTGAGGTCAACTTTGAGACATAGGCATAAGGAACAAACCTGTTTGGTTTGTGTTTATTTTATATGCTTTTATGTATAAAAAGTACAAATTCCAGTGCTGGTCCTCTTGCTTGGGCTGCACTGAAACCAGGACATTCCATAATCCTGACCTGGTTGGTGACAAGGCACAGTGGTGTCCTCACTCCCTTCTTTGAAACTTCCCTGAGAGGTGTATTTACATGAAATCTCTGAAGCATATTACTTTTTATTACTTCATCATCTAGATCACTAATTATGTTAAATTAGCTGATGGAGACTGTTTGGGTGTATGGGTAATCATTTTTACTATCTGAACCTCTCCTGAATTATGCTCGAGGGTTGTGATGTTTCAGACCTCCCCTTCAAGGGGAGGATGTGATGATTTTCCATGTCCTTTGGGGCAGAAGTGCCCTGTGAAAAGGAAGGTTTTGAACATGTCACAGTTGTACACAAAAGGTCCAGCTGTTTTGTCTCCAGTAGAATTTCAGGAATAGAAGAGCCAACTATTTTCTTTGCTTTAGCACTTTTCCAAAACTGCTCTGAAATAAATTGTTAGCTGTTCCTTACAAGATTTCTTTGCCTCTTCCCTGTGCAGTACAACTCTTTTAGCACAGGCTGCAAGAATTTGATACTGCTTTCTCAGAGAATCTTCACTGAGAATCCCCTGCTTGCAGTTCTATCCATGGAGGGGAAAAATGCAAGTTCCTGCTTGCATGTCTCCTAACTTAAAATTGCTTCTTCTCCAGTCAGAGAGATATATCTGATTACTGAGGGGATGCTCTGCATGTTATGGTGCTGTATGATGCCTAAATCTGGCTTACCTAAAACAGAGGCTAGACAAAATTAAGAGAATAAAAAGCAATTCTATTTATTGAAGAGCCTTCGGGTACATTCAGGGCCGTCCTGGCTCACCCAGGTGCTACACCCAGAATGGACAATGGCTCACAGGTTTTTTATAAACCTGTGAGCAGTTTTATAAAGTTTATAAAGTTTTTTCTTTATCAGTTTTGTCCATTTGCACATTGAGGCTTAATCATCTTCAATTACAGCTTCAGGTAATGAAGTCATTTACTCCAAGTTGGCTCCCTCCAATTCACTATTATTTCCATCTCTTGGGGCCTGGGACAGTGAGGTGTCTTTGAATTTTGGGCCTGGAGAGGAATTGTTTTGTCTAAAAATGGGAGAACAGGAGCTTAGCAGTGTAAAGAATTACAGGATTACAGATACATGAAAAATATAGAMGCTAAAATCCTAAAACATCACATACATGGGCACCAGTGGCCTCCCTGCTTCCAGCAACTTCTTAGCCAGCCTGGAGGAGCTGGGAGATGTGACCAACCTCCCCAATTTGGGGATGTGCAGGGTGCTCCCTGTGTGTGTGGGGTGCCCAAGAGGGTCACAGTCACCCTGTGCCCAATGCTGAGTGCCACCCTGGGTGCAGCTTCGGGCACACTGTGTTTTGCCCATCAGAAATTCCCTTTCACAGGTCTCCCTGGTGCACATGTCCTGCTGTGTCCTGTCCCTGTGCTGCTCCAGCTCTCTCCTGCTTTATGAGCAAAATGCTTCCATCAGCACAACCTTTGCAAGCAGATGATGGGTTGTGTTCCTGCTCCCCCTCAGAACAGGGCTCTAACAGCATTAATGAAACATTAGAGTTTTAATTACACCATTATCCTATTTATTTTTATAAATAATTCCAAAGCAGTCATTAAAGTTTGCGAATTTAGGAGTAAATGACTTAAGGGAAAGAAATCATCTCCTCAATCTTGTTATTATCTGTTGAACAATCTCCMTGGGATGCTGTTGGGGAACTGGCAGAGTTGTTGCTGTTGCTGTTGTTGTGATGATTTATTTACTCACAGGGTGGTAACAGAGCTCAGCTCCTGCTCCAGGTGTCAGAGCAGGGTCCCTTTTCCAGTCCCATSGGAGGGAGAGGAGCAGGATTCACTGTGGGATCTGCTGTAGGGTCAGCCTGTGGGAGCCAGCACCTCTCTGTCCTTCTGCAAAGGGCTCTTTTAGTCCCAACTTATAAAAGAGCTTGCAAAGCAAAAACATCTTCAAAAGACAAGGAATTCCAGGCTTGTCTGTAAAGAGCCTTTGGGGTGCTCTGTGATTCTGTTCATAAGCCTCTTTGGCTCTTCCCTCCCTTTTCCTGTCACTGTATGGAGAGCGTGGCTGTTCCTGATGTTCTCTGATGACTTTCTGTATATTCAGAATAGACTAATACRGACCAGAACTGATGGAAGCTTTGTCTCAAATGAACCAAAGGTCCCTTGAACCAAAGTATATCATGTGGTGTTTGTTCTAAGTGCTGTTTGCAGGGTTCTTTTAGGGATTCAGTGTTGCAAGGGCCAGAAAAGAGGTTCATGCTGAGCATAAAAATGGAGTTGCAAGAAGAGGGTCCTCAGGGTGGGGGAAGCCAYGTGCAAACTGTCAGGCCCCATTTTATTCCACCTCTTTCAAAGAATGGCTCTGATCTCGGGGAAATCCGTCACGTTCTGGGGTATGATCATGATGCTTTCTGTCACAGTTTTAATGAGGAAGATAAAGGCAGAGAGCACTGGCCCCCATGGTGTAACTCTTGCTCTGGTGTCCCTGCAGAACCCAGACATTGTGTTGGTGCACTACCTGAACGTCCCAGCCATCGAGGACTGCGGCAAACCGTGCGGCCCCATCCTGTGCTCAATAAACACCGACAAGAAGGAATGGGCAAARTGGACAAAAGAGGAGCTCATCGGGCAGCTCAAACCCATGTGTGAGTATCTGCAGCTGGTTTTGCTTCTTTGCTGTGTATTTTGAGTTTTGTTTCTCTCACAGCCAGCCACTATGCCTGTGAAGGAGTCATTTGTCACCATCCAGCTCAGCTTGCATCTGCATTCACTGTCTCCCCAGTATGGAATGCTTCTGGGATGCATGGTATGAGAGCTGACCAGACTGTCCCCAAAGAGGTCCCCTCTGCACACTGGGGAAAAATTGTGCCAATGTTTTTTCATGTTCTGGGGCTGTTTGGAGGCWCCTGCTCACTGACAGAGAGCCTGTGCAGTATTGGCAGGTGGATTCCCCATTGGGAAGAATGTTTTTCTTCCCAAACATTCCATGTTTGGGTAGCCAGAGTAAGGTGGCCCCATGGAACTGAGTGTTTTGAGTTGGACAGAATTTCCTACAGCTCTGAACTTTGCAGCCTAACGAGAAGGATGCTTAGGTGTGCAGAGTAATGGGGAAATGTGCCCTCAGACAGGCAGTTCTTTGAACCCTCTGCATCTGCCTTGGTGTATAATATTTTCGTTTGCATCACAGTTATATTGTGATTTTCCCYGGAGAGCACATTCCAATATGCACACAAACATCTTTTTGCAATGAAAGAAAAATTAGACATAAAGTGGATCTGTAACAAAGAGAAAATTAACTGCAGGGGCCACGATACCAAATCTGAGTCAACAAATGCCAGGTCTGTTTGTGTCCCTGCCCCCTGCTCATGCCTGGATGCTGGTGTCATGCCCAGCCTCCTGTAATTGGAGGTCACAGCCACAGAGTGCATCCTGATGTGTCCCTGCCATCCGTGAAAGATCAGCCTCGTGCTGTCTGCAGCGTTGGTAATYGGAGTTTGCAGTCCTTTGTTGCATCCTGAACTGTGCAAACCCATGGATTTCTTTWCCACACAAAGCTGGAGGGCAGAAGGGAATAGAGAAAATGACACATTTGCCCCTGGAGCTGATAAACTTGGACAGAAAACTAGGATGTTGGTGTAGCTGAGACTGGACAAGTAYCTTTACATTAAACAGGAAAGGGAGCAGCAGCCTGTTAAAAAATCTGCAGTGCATCAAGAAAATTATGTGAAAACTACAACGAACTCGCCGTAAATTTAATAACACTTGGCTCTTTTATGTCTCAGGAGGGAAGAGTGAAATTCTGCGCAATTATTCAGAGTATATATGCATGTACACGTCTCTGTTTATGGGTACATATCCTGGGAAACACATCCTTAGAAATGCAACTACAATAAAAGCTTTGGATTCTGATCAGACCTAGAAAACAAAGAGGACACGGATAACCGTGTTCGGGGAACGCAGAGGGGCACTGCTCGCCAAGAAGCCATCAGATTTGGTTCCAGTATAGGGTGTGCCATGAAATTCTGGAGCCAAGCACATTAGTTTCATCACATTTTTGCATTAATCACATTCTTTCACAGACTTCACAGTTTGATTGCCTGATGTTTCCAAATTTCTCTGCCCTAAAGCAGATTTGTCAACGGCTTAATCAAAGCCGTTGTGCGTGGTGTCACTGGTGCAGTGACAGTCTCACCCTTTTACCTGTTCTGTGTTGGGGTTTGTTGTGTTTTATTCCTCTGGACTTGGAAGCTGTGTGGGGTTTTTGTTGATTCTTTTGTTTCCTTGGTTTCTGTTTTCYGTAAGAATGTCACATTTAAGGGGAGTTGGTGATGATTACAGCCGGGGTGTGTGTGGAGGTGCAAGGCCTCTGTACCTGCAGGGAGATTTTTGTTTCAGATCACTGATGTCATTCAGGATTAGGGCAGAGAAGCTGATACCAGTTGTGCCTTTGGTGAAAATGCTTCCTCCTGGTCAAAGGTTGGTGCCAGTGTCCAGCTCTTGACTCGTGACTGTTTGTTCAAGTCCTACTCAGYCCAGGCTGGAGTCAGGTTTTAAAGCTGTTGACCTCTGTCAGGTATCAAAGCTTTTCTCTCAGGATTGAGGGTAGCACAGTCAATGGTGTGGCAGCAGTGGTGTGAGAGCATGTTCTCTTGGCCATGTGTGCCTGGAGAACTAAAAGCAATGTGGCAGATGGCTGGCAGGGTGAGCGGCATCRCTCCTGGAGCCTGAGCCAGACAAATACATCAAACTGTTTTTCCTGAAATGCAGAGAGACCCTGGCTGGGATGGTCGGGGAGTTTGTTGACATTTCTTGCGTCCATAATTCACTCAGCTCCCTCTTCCTTCCCTGCTGCATCATCCCAAAGTCAGTCCAGGCTTCAGGAAGTTTTCAGCAGYATCAGGGACAGTCATGAGCTGCTGTAGCAGCCTCATCACCCCCATGAGCAGAGCAGGRCACTGAACTCTGGATACTGAGATGTGGCTTCTGCCTGGTCCTGAAAGACATCTCTGAACCCAGAGGGAGCTTCTTGGYTGGCTGCATGGGTAATGTTTGCTTYTTCTGTGACTGTGCTTGTACTGGTGCTTACAGATTAAAAAAACACCTTTTTGAACTGGCCACAGAGCTCTGAGAGCTTTGTGGAAACAGCATTAACTTGTTCTAACATAGCTGGTGTGTGAACTAATTAAGAGACTGAAATGAACCCATCTGAACATCCACRAAAGGTAAATGCTGTAGATGCTCTAAGGATTTGAGGTTTTCTTAACACCTCCAGCTGAGTAGAGACTGTAAATAATTAATTAATTAGCCTGACTTCAGCTTTCATGCTTCAGGCTTTGGATTTTTGCTTTAGTTCTCATCTATTTGTCACCTGCCTTCGTGCTGGGATGTYCCTGACCCCCTGATTGACCTCCTTGGACCATCACTCTTGGCTTATCAGACCTCARTTTGTCAGTCCTCAAGACTGAAGTGTGTGTGCCTCATACACATGACCTCCCACAGGATGATTCCTCTCTCCTTGCAGAGAGGGGCCCCTCATCTCAGAGGTGTCAGCAAGGTCAGGGAGCCCCAGGGAAGGCTGTGACACCTCCACTGATGGCAGACCTGAGATAATCCAGCTGTTGGGAGCATCTCAGCTGGGTTTCTCAATCAAAAGGATTGTCGTGTGTGTGTGTTGCTTTGGTATGAATGCAACTTTTGGGGACATTTGTGYACAGTGAATAGCTGTAATATATGAAAATTCTGCAGGAATGTTGTCCGAGACACCTGTAAGTCATTTCAGGATGCCTGGTGTGAAGAATGAGCCTCAATTTGGGTTGCTTTCAATTTCCCCCCCTCTTGTGCCCCGTTACAGTCTTGCTTTGAGATTTCTCTGAACAGATTAGCAGATGTCCTTAGAGGCATCTGGTGGTAAAAGCAAATTCAGTGGCAGAATCCATCACAGCAGAATTCTGTATATAAACTCCATATGATCAGCAAATTGTGGGCCAGCTCATGTTGGGGGTTTCTCCAAATCATCCCCTTTTGGCTCTCTCATCCTTCAGCTGGCAAAGTACAACTTACAAGCTCACAGCTGGTGCTACGTTGCAATCCTTGTTCCAGGTCCACTATAATTAAGAGCTATCATCCTTTCAGAGGAAAAGCTTTTTGCATTCCTCTGCTGCTRGGAACTGAGGGCTTCTGTTTGTGCTGCCTGCACGCAGCCACAGCTGGGGAAGCTGCAAGTTCTGCCTGTGCCCATCAGTCAGGGGGCATGGGCTGCTCTTTCCTTTCCCCAAATTCCCTAATTTTGTGTAAGTGAACCCATCAGACYTCCTGGAGGTGACCTTGACCTGTGTTGTCATCGCTGGAGAAGGCACCAAATGCCTGTAGCTCAGAACAAAACTCAAATAGCAGCAATTGGCATTAATGCAGTTTGAAGAATTGAGTTGTTGGGAGTTCTATCTTGACTTGAATTTATATTCAATTTCAGTAAATCTGTTTAAGGAGTGGGGTTATATTTMATCTTAAAAGATCAGTTGTACAAAAATGCTACACGGGACAATTTTTACAATTCCCCAAGCAGTTTGTCAGAGCTCCAAAATGCTCCTCAAAGGGAACTGAAGCTTGCCAGCTTAGCTCAGCTGACCACGTAAAAAGCAACGTGGATTCTTTAAAAAGACATTGGGGTTARTATTGCTGACATCCAGTTTTACTGCGATACTCTGAATTTTTATTAAAAAGAGAACATGATAGAAGGTGCTAGATAGATTCTTATATCYCACCTTCCACTTGGACTTTGAGTACCCCTGTTCACATGGGCAGCATCAGCCACCTGCTCATCAGCCACCTGCTTGGCTTCTCATCTTTGCCAGCCCTTCCACTTCTGCAGGTGTGCAGCTCGAAACAGGAGTTCCACACCAGAATTACACTTTGCCTCTCCGAGGTCTGAGGTGTTCTTTCTGTCCCCAGAGGAAGCTTGTTCCCGTGCCTGTACGGGCCACTCTGTAGGAAAAATTATTTCCCTTGTGGCTGAGTTTTACCTGCTGTAGAAAATCCCACTTTGCCAAAAGGACAAAATTAGAACTGTGTTTCAGCTGGTGCCTTTTAGCTGGGTTTGGAGACACCAAAGGAAAATAATCCCACAGAGTGCTGAGAGCAGTCCAGTAGGAACCCACCRTTAGCAGTAAAGGAAACTAACTTGAGGAAACCTAAACCAAATAGTTTCCTCACCCCCTTAAACTTGGGTATTAAACCAGATGCAGTGATTGCCCATCCTCTCTGAGGTTATAAGCGCACCAGCCTTGTTTCCTGTTCTTCCTTAGTATTTTATGTCCCCTGTTAACGCTTGGCTGTAGTGACTGTAGACCCAATTGCAGAGCATCTGCAGAGGTGTCGGTCCACATCTCCCGGGCAGCGCCACCCAGATGGGAAAGCCTGGGGACGGAGGGCTGGGAGCGCCGGGAAGAGCTCTGGGAAGAAGGGCTGGGAATCCTGGAAAGAAGGGCTGGGAGTCCTGGGAAGGGCCCAAGGACTGCTCCGTGACGGCTCCATGTGACCCGGGGCAGCGGGACGCGCGGTCCCGATCCCGGTGCTGGTCCCGATCCCGGTGCTGGTCCCGATGCTGATCCGCTCCCGGTGCCTGTCCCAACGCTGGTCCCGGTGCCGATCCCAATGCTGATCCCAATCCCGGTCCCGATCCCAATGCTGATCCCAGTGCCGGTCCCAGTCCCGGTGCCGATCCCAATGCTGATCCCGGTCCCGGTGCCGGTCCCGGTGCCGGTCCCGATCCCATCTTGATCCCGATCCCGGTCCCGGTGCCGATTCTAATGCTGATCCCAATCCCCGTCCCGATCCCATCGCTGATCCCGATCCCGGACCCGGTCCCGATCCTAACGCTGGTCCCGATCCCGGTCCCGATCCCTGTGCCGGTCCCGGTGCCGATCCCGATCCCATCGCTGATCCCGATCCCGGTCCCGATCGCAACGCTGATCCCGATCCCGGTCCTAACACTGATCCCGATCCCATCGCTGATCCCGGTCCCGGTCCCAATCCCAATCCCAACGCTGATCCCGATCCCGGTCCCGGTCCCGGTCCCGGTCCCGTTCCTTATCCGCTGGCGCCACCTGGCGGTCGCGGGGCGCCGCTCGCGGTGCTCTCGGCAGGAGGAGGAAGAGGAGGAGGGGGAGGATGGCGATGGCGATGGTGATGGTGATGGTGATGGTGATGGTGACGGTGATGGTGATGGTGCCCTTGAGCCGCAGCCGGAGGAGGGCGAGGACCGCACAGGAGCAGCGGGAGAGGTGGCTTCCACTCCGCTGCTCCGTGTGCGAGCAGCCTTGGATTTCACACACGGGTAAATCGGGGCAGGAGCCCCGCTCTGAGCGGCTTCAGAAGAGCSGTGTCCTGCTGGTGCCCTCCAAGGGCCGCTGGACAGCACGTCTGCCCACTCCCTGTGAGCATCCCACCGCATCTGAGCAAGCCTTCAAGGAAAAGTGCTGCTTTGGAAGACAGACATCCCTTTTAAGAACAGCTCAGAGCAAAATGCCCCGGTGAGTCCGTGCAGGACATTARCATTCAGGGGGTGTCACTGCTGTCCCCAGCAGTGAGGCTCAGGTAAACCTGTCCTTCACAACCAGTAACGAGTGGAAATGGAAGGCTGGAAAATCAAAGCTAAACTCTGTGTGGGTGTCTGAGTACGAAAGGATAAATCTAATGGAAATMTCCTTCAGCCAAACTGAGAAATCAGAGCAGGGCTTTACTTCTGTTAACAGAAACACAGGGAAAATTGAAGGGACAAGGCTGCCATTTCCAGTTGACCATCGCCATGGAAACGTCTCTCAGTGTCAACATTTGGTGGAGCAGGATGTGGGCAGAGAGGCAGSAGTGGGCAGTTGGACAAAGGACCTGCTCACACTCCCAGCAGCAATTTGGGGTTTTCTAAAGCACTTTGTGTGGGTCAGGAGTGGCTGAGGGCAGGACTTCTGACACGGAGGTTTTCAGCAGGCTGTAGAGATACATCAGGAGAGAGAGGCAAACAGAAACCTGACCTTGATGATTCCAGATTTYCAGCTCTATCAGTCTATCCAACTTATCTGTTCCATGAGGGAGCTTTCATTGTTGTACCCAAGTAACAAAAGACGTAACAAATTGGGGCAGAGGAACAGGATGTAAAGTAAAGGGAATGGCTTCATCATGCACTGTACATGTATGTGTAAGCTGTGTTCTGGAGGGTGATATGGAAGAGCGAGGCCTTTGGATCAAAACCAGGAATTATAAAATGTTTGAAGTGGCAGAGAGAAATGTCTGAGAACATTCAGAAAGGGTGAAATGATCCGATTTAAATGTGGAAGAGTATTTTAGGGACAAGTTATGCTTAGGGTAGAGAAACCACAGGGAGGGAAATGGGGAAAGAGCTGATGGTGCTGTTGGGTCTCGAGTGAAGATGAGACAGGTGATGGGGAGGAGGAAGATACCTGCAAGACAGGAGGACTGCAGGCCTGGAAATGGTGAAGGACTGAGTACCACCCGCAGCAGAAGGAGGCAGAAATAGCAGGGTGTTGTAAGAAACCCGGACAATCATGTGTTTCTGTGTGCAGGCTTCTCTCAGATTCTGAGCTACCTTTTTGCTGGAAATTCAGATTATCTTTCATCCCTTTGCTCCTGATGGTCAAAGTCCTGCCAGTGCTAATGAACAAGGAGATGCTGGGCCACTATCAGAAAGTCATTTTTATTGTTGCTTTTTCTTCAAAAGGGAAGAAAGAAAAGAAGGGTAAGGGCCCAAGTTCACAGAAAGAGATTGGAGCAGCATAAGCACTCTGAGTTGTGGACGTTCCCCCAGCCTCACTTCTCTCCTTTGAGCTCCCAGTGAAGCACCAGTAGCTCTGCGTGGCTGCRCTGCCTCGTGCTGCAGGCACTGTGCAGAGGGTGTGTGGCAGGCGGAATTTGTTGCTGCTGTAATGCAGCAGCTTTTAGACCCCTCCATGCTATCACTGAAGAGGAAAGTGTTGAAGCAGTTCACAGCTTTCATTTTAAATTATCAGCAAATGCAGCAGAAGTCTGAGCAGGAATCCGGATTAAAATCCTTTCCAGAATTTCTGCTAAGCTTCGGACTTTTTTTTTTTTTTCTTTTGTGTTCATATATTATGGCTATATTTAATCAAACASAGTTCTACAGTGGTTTCACTTTTTGAACCACTAAGAACCAGGAAGAGTATGTGTGCATGCTTTTTATTAGCCTTCCTTTCATAATGCACTTTCTTCCCTATAGAAATCTCCTTTCCTGCTGATTCATTATGTGTCAGGAAGCCAAGCGTGACATGTTAAAAGCCATCTTGATAGTGTTTGGTATTCAGTACTAACAATTCACCAGGCACACAGGAGTCTTTCTTTAAAAGAGGGAGGAAGAAAATCTGCATATTGGATGTGCCAAGATAGTGGATAATTTGCATTAAGCATCCAGACATTCTTTTTTTTGCAATCTGTCACCCTTCACTGGTTTTTTATTTTATAACCTTCATAGCATACGGGGAACATAAGTACTAAAAAAAGTGTCACCACGTGGACAGAAGCTGGATCCAGAGCCCTTTAGGATCAGCTGAAGCAAGGCTAGAGAAGGACCTTTCCTTAGCAGCAATTGATCCTCAATGGGACTTTGCTATGCTGGAAGGACCTGAAAATAATAGGCCTGGTCCTTTAAGTACCCRGCTATAAAGCTGTCCATTATGCCTTAGCTTCCAGCTCACAGCTTGATTCAGACTTAGGAACCATCATCATGAATACACAAACCCTGAGCCATGATTCACTTCYCAGACTTGCCCCCACGATGCTCTGCTCATCCCAGGATTTAGCAGCAGCAGGGAGCAGCGCTGCCATCCTGCTGTAACTGAGACTTTCTGTACCCAACAACACAGACACCAGCTCACTTTTTTAGCAAGGCGTTTCTGAAGTAATGAGAAATGACTTCATGCWAAGTTTCTCAACAATAATTACAGTTCAGTAACTTTTGTGTCATACAGTTGAAAGTGTCCAAAATACCTGACTGCATTCTAATCTCACTGACAATGTATTTTTTGTATTTTTTTGCTATTTGAACATCACTATTATTAGACATAATATCACAGGTGACAGAATAATGTATCTTAAATAATAAAATGAATGTGAGCAGAGGTAGTGAAGTGGCAAGTGTGTCTAACTTAAACTTAAACATAATAACAGAGACTGAGWGTTAAGAGGAAATTCAAAACTGTGAATGTACTAGAAAGCAGAATCTGTTGGGTACAATAACAATAAATGTGGTCATCAAACAAACATAGAGGGACTTATTACTAAACTATCTGCAGCACTTTCAGTAGTGATATGGGGAAGAATACTTGTAAACCTTATTTACAGCATTTCTGCAGGTTATCCAGCCTGGCCAATAGAAATGTGAATTCTGCAATATAAAGCTAGACCAARATGAGATGCTGTTAGACAAAGTGACATTAGTGGGTGATGAAGCAACAGAGCAACAGGTAACAAAAAAAGCAATGAAACTGCTTCACAGAGCAGATCCAGGAGCTCTGCTCCACCAGCTGCATTGACACACTCAGTGAGCAGCATCAAAGAGGACAACAGGAGATTGTTCACAGGATATGCTGCCCCTGGAACGACAGTCATTAGATGTCACAAATGTGTCTTCATTTGCTTCTGATCTCCTTGCATGATGCTGCTTTTGGCTTCTGCCCCAGCCTCTGGCTCTACAGGAGCATCAGCCCAACCTGCTGTTGCCAGGATTTCACCCCATCACATCAGGGACTTTCACCATGCAGGGATCTGTGTATTTACTACAAAGCCTGAGTCCATGGGACTTTWATGTTTGATTTGGTATATTCTGGTTAAGGATTTTAGAATGCAACATGCAAGGAATGTGTCTTGATAGACTATGGTAAAGACATATCTGAAAAGAAGCTGCCAGCATGAGGACACCTTGGAAATTATGTTGTCACTTACCAGCACTTTCCAAAATCAGCACATGAGCTCTGTTGCATTTATAGGGTAAATAAATAATATGCACATATAAGTTGCTTAGAGACACATTAAAAGAGACAGAAGATGCTTTGAGTCAGTTGTTATGGATAAAATATTTTATAAGTGCTATTTCCATTGTAAGTCAGSTTGCAAATATCACAGTTATAGGACATTCTGCACCTATAATATTCTGAGAGGGAGCCTTTATTCAAATCGTGTATCTGCATGCAGTCTAGCATTCTTATTTAAATAGCTAATGGGTYCAGAGAGTTCCCAAGAAAAGAGCTTCAGTTTGCAACATGTTCTGTAACATCACCCACCTGTCCRTTTTCCCAAATTGCTAAAAGGTCATCCAAGTCTGAGGAGGAACTCACACAGTGTCTGTTAGTCACTCCCAAAAAATGAGTCAGCCTTCACTGCTGCCACCCTGGATCTGACAATGAAGACCTGGCAGAAGGCTTGCATTTGCTGTTACCCTGGTGTATTTTTGGCTGCTGATTTTACTATGAAGCTGATTTTGTTTTCATATTAGACAGAAACAGATTCCAAAACACTCTTTGGAATTAGACTACTTCACTTCAATGGCACCAAGTCTTTTGTTGGTTTTGGGTTTCCAGTGAAGGTTCCAAGCAYTGCAGAGAGTTACTACAGTGCACAGTCCCTGTTAGCAGCAGATTGAAATTGAGCCAGATACTCTACTGAGGGATTTTTCCTCTATATATACCTAATTCAGGAATTGTATTTGGAAGCCTGTCGATACCAAGGAGCAGAGAATAATAAACCAGTAACCATTATTGTTGCTTTTTACAGGTCTCCTTTCAATTCTGACAGAAAGCAGCAGGAATGGATTTCTGTTGGTCGTTTGGAGTGGCTTTTGATGGTTTTGGCRTGGTTTTGCAGTTTGTGATGGGAAATTTTACTGTTCTCTTTGCAGTTCATGGCATCAAGTGGACATGCAGCAATGGCAACAGCAGTTCAGGGTTCTCAGTGGAACAGCTCGTGCAGCAGATCCTCGACAGCCACCAGACCAAGCCCCAGCCTCGAACACACAACTGTCTCTGCACTGGTACCTTGGGTGAGTACCTCGGGAGGGCACAGAGTGACTCAGCTTCACCCAGACTGGGAGCAGGGTTTGTGCWACTGAGGTGCTAAAAATGCTGTCTCATGGAACATTGGGACACAATGAACTCAGAGCTGACAGGAGAAGTCTTGAGCATAAAAAGATGCATCTGGAACTTCTGGGAAAAAGGTCAGTGCTTTCTAATAAATGCACTCGAAATATGACCTGCTCARAAAGGTATATTTTCTTATACTTGTGCAAATTCTGTTACCAAAGCCTCAAAATCTAATGTTCTTCCAGCTTCACCCTCTGAATTCCTTGCTCTGCAGCTCAATTTTTTGGAGAAGTGCTCAGGTGGTTAATTATAAGATATCACTAGGATAAGACAGGTCTTATTTAGGTATCATGAAATACAGATCTCTTTCCTGTTAAAGTAGGTGACTTTGTTTTGAATGACACTACAGCAGCAAGAAACAGCATCCTTAGTTTTAGCATTTCCCAGAGACAGTGGGAAGCAAAGTGATTCACTTTCCAACTCATCTGCTTYAAAGCTGCTCCTGCCTAGCACTTCGGTCAAGTAAAGTATACGACACATTAACTAGTCTTTAGCAAAACTTATAAAGGAAAGTTGTCAGTGCTTCAAAGGGTTTATTTTTGCTTCTTTTCTTGAGCAGTTGCATTATACAATCAAGGCTTATATAGGAATGATGACCTCTGAAATACCTGAGTTTGGATTAAAATTCACCCCTTAAGGCTCAGCATTTGATCCAGGCTTGCAGATCTGAACACGAATCCTTTTATTCTTCCCTTTGATGTTTTGTCTTGTGCTAAGTCTGCTCAGTGCTTTTTAACATAACAGTATTGCTTTGTTTTGTAACTGGCTTGCACATTGACACACACATTCCCAATTCCTCACTGTCATCCACAAATACAGCGGTGTGAAAGCCTTTCCCTTGTTCCTGTTCATTTCTATACCTAGGAGAATAGAGAGATTTAATATTGTATTTAGTCTCAAAAGCACTRTCTTGAACTACTTTAAGTGACCTCATTCAAATCTTGAGTACATAATAGAAAAGTTCCTGTTCAAGGGCAAGGAACAAAAGATTTAGCAAATTGCAGTGGCTATATGGATACTTTATTTTGCCCAGAGGATGGCATTTGTAATTGTAGTCATGAGCTATAGGGAGGAGGCTTCTTCCCCTCTTCACTCACGTTAAAGTTCTGTAATTAATGTTCTTACYTCATTCTAGGGAAATTAATCAATTAAGGAAATAAACATCAAAAATTTATAGGCTGCTGTTCTTTAAACAGCAAAAGCAGTCCCTGCACCAGAGTTTGTGACTAAGGTGTCTTTGCAGACAGAATTGTTTACTTCATCCTGCCTGACTCCAAGCTCTCAGGAATGCAGATGATGTTACCTTCTGTCAGGCCAGCAAAGGTGCTGGCTGTCTTAATTCATGCAGGATTGCCTTCTGGTGGCCCTTGCTTGAACATTTTTCAGTGGCTCCAGTGCTGACTGTGTGCTCTCTGTGCTCCTCTCAAGAGTACAACATGTCTGTTTGTCAGTATAGGAATGGCTGAGAGTCAGAGAAGTGCATCACCATCCTTATGGGAGGGCAAGAATGCTTTGTATGGCTAATGGGTCACTTCTTTAATAATCTGAATGGCAACTGTAAGACACAGTGATGACAGGAAGATGTGGGCTACAGTCTAGGCACAGGGTGATGCCAAGGACAGGGACATGATGTGGCATCTGTCACCTCTARATTACTGATCAGCATCCATGCCCCAAGAGTGGCTGTCAAACTTCCTGACATCAGCCAGCGTAGAGTGCTGAGCATCTGTGTTCCAGGGGCTGAGGTCTTGTCCRTGGGGCAGATGGACCAGGGCCCTCTGCCTCAGCTGACAACAGCAGTGAGATTGGGCACATTTAAATAACTCTGAAACTTGTCRCAGACACCATTTCCTCTGGCTTGATAGGGCAGGGAGGAAGGGGGGCAGGTGCTACRTGGGGTGGGGGTAAGGGTGCCCATGTGCCTGTTGTGAGGTTGATGTTGTTGCACACACTGGATCTGTGCATTAGACAGGACCAGTATTTCTGGCACTGGTCAGAAATTTGTTTTATTTCCATGGTCTGTCCTGCTCTCTCATGTGTGTGCTCACTCACACTCACACATGTATAAATAAATATAGCTGTCCCTTACTACAGCCATGAGATACACAGCTAGCATTGTCCTGATTTGTATTCACTGAACAGCAAATGTTGTTGTTTTCTGGCACAGGGGCAGGAAGCAGTGTGCATCACAAGTGTAACAGTGCCAAACACCGCATCATATCACCAAAGGTTGAACCAAGGACAGGTGGGTACAGCGCTCATTCAGAGGTACAAAATAACGATGTCTCTGAAGGCAAGAACGAGCACAGTCATGGCAAGGCCTCCAGCCGGGAGAAGAGAAACGGCAAAGTGGCGAAACCAGTGCTGCTCCATCAAAACAGCACTGAGGTTTCTTCCACCAACCAGGTGGAGGTCCCTGACACGACCCAGAATTCTCCTGTGTCCATCAGCAGTGGGTTAAACAGCGACCCAGATATGGCAGATAGCCCAGCTGTCACTGGTGTGTCCAGTATGGCTGTAGCATCAGTTATGGGAAGTTTGTCACAAAGTGCCACCGTATTTATGTCAGAAGTCACCAGTGAAGCTGTGTACACCATGTCACCCACCTCTGGCCCAAATCAACACCTTCTGTCCTCAGATGCAGCTGCACAAGGACTGGTACTTGCTGTGAGTTCAGATGGACACAAATTTGCTTTTCCAACAACTGGCAGTTCAGAGAGCTTGTCGATGCTACCCAGCACTGTCTCCGAGGAACTTGTGCTCTCCACAACTTTAGAAGGAAATAGAAAAATTCCAGAAACCACCATGAATTTTGACCCAGACTGTTTTCTTAACAATCCCAAGCAAGGGCAGACTTATGGTGGAGGAGGTATGAAAAGTGACAGCATCAATACCAACATTAGGCAGTCACCCACAACAGAACGTAGCTTCAACTTCAATACAACCCTCACAAAAGAAATTAAAACCGAGGACACATCTTTTGAACAACAGATGTCCAAAGAAGCATTTTCCTCCACTTCTGCATCTAACACTCTCACACTCAGTACTGGTTCAGGTTTACTTCCRTCTGGAGGAGGTCTGAGCCCAAGTACCACCCTGGAGCAGATGGATTTCAGTGCCATTGACTCCAACAAGGACTATTCTTCCAGCTTCAATCAGACCGTCCAGAGCCCTCAYGTCCATCAGACCCCTTCCCCCAGCTTCTTTCTGCAGGATGCCAGCAAACCTCTTCCCCTTGAGCAAAACACTCACAACAATTTGAATGACACAAGTAGCTCATTTGTGAACACGTTAGGAATCTCCAGTGTGAAAACAGAGTCCTCSTCCCAAACCACTTCCAACTGTAATGGCACAGTGGAAACCAGAATAGAGTCCAGCTCTTCTCTCCAGCTCATGCAGTTCCAAGCAAACTTCCAGGCTATGACTGCAGAAGCTGAAGTTCCCATGGAGACCTCCCAGCAGGCAGAAGGAAATGAAAATCTACTTAAATCAGGGGATCTTCAAGCCTGCAACACAGAACACTACTTGCAGCCTGAGGCCAATGGGGGTATCAGGAAYGGGAACAACCTCCCTATCCTCCAAGGAAACATGGTACAAGGACTCTATCCTGTGGCCCATCCTAGCTTAAATAACTCCTCCAACATGGARCTTAACTTGGACCACTTTGACATCTCCTTCAGCAACCAGTTCTCTGATCTAATTAATGATTTCATATCRGTAGAAGGTGGGAGCAATGCTCTCTATGGACACCAGCTGGTGTCAAGTGACAGTGCTGGACTGTCTCAGCCTGAAGACAGTAACAGAGCAACATACAACCAGGCCGAGATGTGCATTCCTTGCTGCAGCCCTCAGCAAGCCAACATGCAGCTCAGCAGCACGGAGAACGGAGCCAGCACCATGGCATACATGCACGTGGCCGAGGTGGTCTCGGCAGCTGCGGCACAAGGCACTTTGGGGTTGCTGCAGCAGAGTGGGCGCTTGTTCATGGTGACAGATTATTCACCAGAATGGTCTTATCCTGAGGTAAGTCCAGGGCTTTTATTGGCTGATGTTTCCTGCTTTACCTTTCGTGTCTTTGTTAATAAGGGAAGGGTTTAGTTATAGCTTTGAAAAGCCTTTTAAAATATTTCTCTTCAAGTCAGAGCATTCAAGGGCGTTTGCATGTCTGAGTGTAATTTTAATTAAGCGCTTCATTATCCTGACAGGGCCCTTTCTTCACTTAGGAAGCATCTGAACAGAAAGGTATTGTTTCATTGAAAGCAAAGTCTTTCACACAAGACAGCTTCATGGTGCTACCTAGGCCCAACAGAGAAGGAGTTTGCAAACTGGAGCTGTTCCTTAAATTTGTCATTGATGTTCTCAGTAGAGTAATTCAAGGCCTGCACTGCCTTAAWGAGTTCAGCATTTCCCTCCATCTCTCTGACTTCCAAAATCAGTCACATGCCCGTCCCAAAAGTTGAAAATGGCAGCAGCACAGACTTTGCTGATGTGACATTATGCATGAGGACAGAGGCTGTTTGAGCCACGAATGGGAAGAGAAGGTTGTTTTGAATTAAAAAAAAACCCCAAGGGTTTTTTGTTTGCATAAGCCCGGCCCTGGAGCGCTGTCTGGTACGGAGGTGTGCAATGCTGCCCAGGGCCGGGCTCCCAGCGGCCCCGCCAGGGTGATGGGGCCATGCCGGGCATTCCCGGCCTTCACCGAGCTCGGCAGGCCGGGCCCGGTATTGGGAGGGCTGCGGGAGGCTGGGACCGGCCCTGGGCTGAAACCGGCACCGGGCTGAGGTGGGCACCGGGCTGAGGCGAGTATCAGGCTGGGACAGCACCGGCCTGAGGCGGGCACCGGGCTGGGATAGGCACCGGCCTGAGGCAGGCACCGGGCTGAGGCGGGCACCGGGCTGAGGCGGGCACAGGGCTGGGGCGAGTATCACGCTGGGGCGGCACCGGGCTGAGGCGGGCACCGGGCTGGGGCGGGTACCGGGAGTGCTGTACTGTGCCCGGCAGTGTCGCTGCCGGCGGCGGCCGCCCGGGGGCAGCACGGCCGCGGGGAAGGGAAGGGAAGGGAAGGGGCTGAGGCGGGCCCGGGGCCGGTCGCTGTTCGACCGCGCTCCTCATTCCCATGGCGTCTCCTGTCATGGTTGCGTTTCTCCCTTTTTTTCCCTCACAGGGAGGAGTAAAAGTCCTGATTACCGGYCCGTGGCAGGAAGCCAGCAATAATTACAGCTGTCTGTTTGATCAGATCTCAGTGCCTGCATCTTTAATTCAGCCAGGGGTACTGCGCTGCTACTGCCCAGGTAAGGAGCACTGTTCTCCTGCATCTGGTGGTTTCAGAGCCTGATCATGTCATGTACATGTCCTGACCCACTGCCAAATGCAGGACATTGAACAGCTTTTCCTTTTTCTTTGACCTATTTAGTGTGAGA
>NW_026623485.1:428964-433742 GCF_030028575.1 Malurus melanocephalus | reverse complement strand
TTTTTTCCCTCACAGGGAGGAGTAAAAGTCCTGATTACCGGTCCGTGGCAGGAAGCCAGCAATAATTACAGCTGTCTGTTTGATCAGATCTCAGTGCCTGCATCYTTAATTCAGCCAGGGGTACTGCGCTGCTACTGCCCAGGTAAGGAGCACTGTTCTCCTGCATCTGGTGGTTTCAGAGCCTGATCATGTCATGTACATGTCCTGACCCACTGCCAAATGCAGGACATTGAACAGCTTTTCCTTTTTCTTTGACCTATTTAGYGTGAGAAGAGCAATTTGGGATCTTGATACATCATGACAGATCACAAGCAATACCATTTAGAATCTCTAAATTAACTTTATTTATTCGAAATAATTTAAAATAATTCCAAGCATTTCTTTAGTTTTGCAAGAGCAGATTAAAGAGTAGCTGTTATTCAGGGGCTCACTTGCTGATCCACTGACTCAATTTGCCTACATTTTACCCTTTGCTGCTTACAGGATGAGAACACCTCTAACGTCCCCACAGAGATTTTCAGTAGTGATGGCCCTCAGCATATGACTTTAAAGTAGATGCAGAATAACTTAACTTTATTGCTAGGCCCCAGCTTCCCACTGSAAATGCAGTGAGGCTGCTCAGTCTTTAGAAACACATGTGATTCTGCCTCCTGCCAGAACAACCATTAGATGACTCTTAAGCTTACAACCTCCATGTTTGAAAATACCAGCTGGCATTTTGGACTTTTCAGTTGTCTAGTCACAAAAATACTGTTAAACAACCCCTCTCTTCACCTGCTTTCAGCCCAATACTTAGCACATGGGGATATCAATGGGATAATYCCAAACCGTGGGTTTCTGCAGGATGTTCTGTGTCTTATGACATGCATTTTCCTTTTAGCTCATGACACTGGGCTCGTGACTTTGCAAGTTGCCTTCAACAATCAGATCATCTCCAATTCTGTGGTATTTGAATATAAAGCCAGAGCTCTGCCAACCCTGCCTTCCTCCCAGCATGACTGGCTGTCTTTGGACGGTAAGAGGCATGTGATATTCCTTAAAAAAAAAGCTGACTACGTGTAGGAATGTGGATGATAGAGGAGCTCCTGGTGAGGGAGGGATGTAGAGGGGCAAGTTTGTCCTGATAGGAAGGGCCGTGGCAACATTAATCAAAGATCTCTCAGTGAAATGTGTTATTAGTTCTTTTGATGTGACCAAAATGTTGCTGCCTTTTWTAAGGTGACAAAGGTGTGGGATTTTTTGTCTGAATAGAAAGCTGATCATACTGCCCAGTTTTTAGAAGGAGAAAAGCATTTACCCTGATACTGTCTTTCCTGCAAAGTCTGAAACTTGAGCATGTCTAGAAAAATGTGTATTTGTGTAAGCAGACAATAAGGAGATAGTGAGGTATGTACAAGAGGGACATTGCAAAGAAATTGGGATTGCACCACTCCCAAACAGCAGCATGGAGACAGAGCCCTGTGAGTATTGCAGAGYGAAGAGAGGTTTKTGATGTGGCTGCACAGGCATGCTTGCAAACAGAAATAGAACTGGCTCTTGATGAGGAGGTGCACATAGTCTTATGTTCACCATCGGAATCAAATTTACTTTACTTGAGAGGATTGTAAGAGTCTGTTGGTGCTTTTCTTATGCTGCCGAGGCCTCCTGCTGCCTGTGGAGTGCAGCTGATAGTGTGTGATGGTGATTGATACTCAGCTWTTAGCAGTCTCTCCAGGGTGGCACACCAAGTGGGTAGGTTTTGAATCCCTTRTTTGACAGTTCCCTCAGTGTTGCTGAATTTGGAAGAGCTGAGAAAGTGGCTGTGAGTGCTGTCTCTGGTGTCCCTGCAGTTTCTCTGGGTGCTCTTGGTTAGCAGGCCAGCTCTCAATTAGCAGTTGTTATGCTGTGGTGATGGTGGAAGGGAGGGGGACTGCAGCAGTGAACAAACTAGGACATTGCTGCCAGGGAGGGGAAAAAAAAAGTAAGAGGACCGCTGCATTGCAGAGGCCCTTCAGGGAAAAAGACTGAATAATTATACTAACCATGACTTACCAGAAGCCTCTGCCTTCATGCACGGGGTTCCATAGGGAGCAAATGACACTCCTATTTAAAGGACCAGCAACAACTTCTCATTTATTGTTGGAGAACAAATGTTAGCTTAGCTAGCCAAGGTAAAAGCTAATCTGAGTTGATTCTATCAATTGAATAAATATAGAAATCCCTGTCTTCTCTCTTTGCTTTAATTTCCCTGCTTAAAATCCTTGCCCTACTCACTGTTACATAGTCTTGAGGGAGGGTTTTCAAGGAATACTTGKAGTCACAAAATATTGACAAGAATTTTAAAATTCTTTTTGATTAACTCAGTGGAACACTTTGAGTCCCTTTACATTGCCGTGTTAAAACAATTCATGATTCCAGCTGGAATGACCACAGCCAGAGAAGGGGAAGGGTTGTGAGACCATGCTTCTGCCTTTAGGACAGAATTGAGCCAAGTGTGGGAATGCACAGAGAAGGAATTTGAAGGCAGCAGCATGTTCTGTGCCTTCCTCTGAAGGGCTCCTTCCTTCATCAGTATCTGTTGTGCCATGAAGGATTGTGCACCCTGCTCTGAACTGTACACAGACATGCTTGTTTTATTCTGAGCTTTCCTTATTTAACACCATGGATGTATTAGATCTTTTGTAAATGGATGGTTGACACCAGCTGCTGATGTTCTTGCATTTTTTTCCTAGTTAATTAGAATAGTGGTGTTCTTTCTTTTCACAGCAAACCTTTTTCTCATAAAGGAAGCACTCTCATGTGATCCTAATCTCTGCGGATAAACTTCCAAGCCTTTTAGTTTTTCTGTGTAAAAGAGTCAGTTTTCAGAAGCCATTGCATGCTTTATAGCCATTTGACCTCACTTTTTATTCACTATCTGTAGAGAGGTTCTTTTAAGGAAAAACCAAAAAGCAAATGAGGCTTGAAGAAATGAGGGCTGAACTGAAGGGCAGAGATCTTCTCATGGCAGATGCATAACAAAYTATAAAGGCATTTCAGTACAGATTCTCAAAGGAAAGCATGTGTCTTTGCCCTCTGCTGAAGCCTTTTCTGCTTTCATGAAGTATCTTTAGAGATGGCATTTCCTTGGCATGAGACGTGATCAGAAATCCCAGGGAAATGGCTATGAGTGCTTTTGGCATTATACTTGTGCATCTGCAGAAAAGAGGACAGAACCTAAAAATAGGGGCAGCCATGTGTGTGCTGATGAGTCAAGTGTGTATGGGTTGGACAAGGGTGTGACTGGTGCTGAATGTAAATGGCACTGACGCAGGAGCACCTGACAGGCAGCCTTTCAGCTCCTGCTGGGTTCTCAGTGTGTGATCTGGCTGTCTTTCCCAGCTGAAGGACATAAAAAAGACTGGGGAGCATTGGTGGTTCACTTGTGTTAGCATGATGTGGCCATACCAGTGGTATCCAAACTCTCATTTTGGCATGCAGAAGGTGGATGGAATCATCTGTGATCAAACAGCATCTGTGTGCTACCTGTGGCATTCCACACTTTGACAGGTACATGATTTCTCTACAGTGGTAATGTTCATCACCAAAACCCACAGTATGTGTCTATTTAGCGGGACCAGATACCCTTCTTAGCATGTGATGAGATGCAGGACACCAGAGTCAGGTAGGAGAGATGTGTTCAGTATCAGTGAGGACCTCAGGAATGTTGTTTTGTAGCCATAAGAAACTTTCAGTAGAAAAAARTCTGTGTTGATAAGCAGTATTACTGTTTTAAACTCCTCTTTCCACCTGAGTAGAGGTGACTGGTGTTTATATCTTTGATATTACCATCAAAGATTGTCTATTTGGGTTCTCTCCAGGAAGAGGGATGACTGTTTTGTGCCATGTTAGAGGGCTGTGGTGCAGCTCGCTGGGATGTGTGAGCATTGGTAGCTAGGAGCTATCCAGCAAACTTTACAAGTTTCTATTCATTCTCCTCTCCACTGACTCCTCTGCAGTGTGGAGGCTTTATCTGTTCTGTTTATATTCCTGCTGATTTGTTTGGTGTTTTTATCCTTTCACACATTATTATTAAGGACACTTTGAGGAAGCTAGTCTCCTACTGCTCTGACTGCACTTCCCAGACTGTCCTTTTCCATTTTGGACATAATATGATTGAATTGAGGAAAGGAGTATTTCATTTCCTATGCTAGATGTTGTCTTCTGAGCTAGCTTGACTTCATGGTCAGACATGGTATTCCTCTGGGAAGCTGTGTCTGTTYTCGGCCTGATGATTGAACGTGCCCTGCTGCCCCGGGGAGTCTGCCCTGGGGTCCGCGGTTCCTCTGGATCGTGGGACCGCACAACATTCTCCAAAATTCTGTATCAGGTTTTAACGCTCTGCAAATTTGCTTTATTAGAGCAGTAAGTGAAAGTACAAATCCTCTGCGTGTAGCGAAGTRAGGAGAACCGTGCGTGCGAGTGGAAAGGTGACCCAGGGATATTCGCATCCCGGGCTTGGCTCGCTGGTGTTGGCAGCACGTTCGGGGCATTCCGGGAGCGGCGGCGGTCGGTGCTCGGTGCGGGGCCGCTGTAAACACGGCGGCGGTCGGTGCCCGGTGCGGGGCCGCTGTAAACATAGCGGCGGCGCTCGGTGCCCGGTGCGGGGCCGCTGTAAACATAGCGGCGGCGGTCGGTGCTCGGTGCGGGGCCGCTGTGAACACAGCGGCGGTCGGTGCTCGGTGCGGGGCCGTTGTAAACACGGCGGCGGTCGGTGCCCGCTGCGGGGCCGTTGTAAACATAGCGGCGGCGGTCGGTGC